>NW_026557765.1:6746697-7046697 GCF_026930045.1 Uloborus diversus
AATCGAACAGGTCTTTTTCAATTTTAATGTATTTTAAATACAACAATAAACACAACACTAAACAAAAATGTAACAATACATAAAAGAAGGCACATTGCACATACAAATTTTAATAAATACTCACCTTTTTTATGAATCCTTTAGGATAACTGCCGTAAAATAATTTAACGAGCAAGTACAAGACTGAAACGAAAACTCCCAGAATGCACTGCAATGTGACGAAATCGGGACGAAATAATTTCGTGAAAAATTTGAGATTTCTGGTTTCGTCAAATATCACGTGATTCGGTGACGAAAGGATCGTAGAAAATGACGAAATAGTGCTCGAGGATTGCCGAATCGTTAAAATTGAGCGTTTCATTTTTGACAGTGTATGTTAATAAAAAAATCATACATACAACATTTTTCCACAACGCGAAATTTCGAGTGTTGGAACGCATCCCTCTCGGAAGTCGGGATCCGACTTTACTGTCCTATTTTTTTTGAAAATCAGACACTTTTTTTCAATTTCATGTTCTAACAATTATCTTACGCCTAAAACAACAGATACATTTCAGACTACAGTGTATTAAGGGGCATGTTAAAACACTTTAGAAGGATCTTGTGGAAACAATGTTTATTATGCCATATCACTTTTTGCTTAGGATAGTGCTTTGAAATGTTAGTAATTAATTGGGGTCCGATGAGTTAAATAAACTGACTTTAATATTAAATAACATCAGTGTAACAAGTTAAAAGTTAAGTTTTGAAATTTGTATTTTAAGTGAAAGTAATGTTGTACCTATATGTTTATGTCAAATAACGGAATCATCACTCAAGAATCAAATTATAATTTAATGCTTGATTCCATGCTTTTCAACATGCACCAAAGCACCTCTTGGGGTATGTAGCCCACTATACCCCATAGTATGGCTCACCATGGGGTATGTTGAGCCAACAGTTTCATTAACACTCGTTGTTTTCTTACACATGAACTTTTAAATCAAATTTGGGTTAAGTTTCAAGTAACATTTATAGCTACATTTTGATATTAAATAGTTCAACCAATATCTATAAATAACTAAGTTACATACCCAAAAAGTAAAAAGCAGTCCACCATACCTTGTTCTCATTTTTGTTGCTTTTAACAAAAATATTTTGGAAAATGGGTTGCTAATAACATCGTTTTAATATAAAGGAAATGTAACTGAAATTCTGCAGAGAGCTAAATATTTCAAATGGAAGAAAAATGTAGCAGAGTTGAATAACAACGCTCTGCAACGCATCGCACCTGATGCTTTACCAAAAATGCTCCTGCGAAGCAAATAGATTGTCGACGAAAGGACATATTAAGTGGAATAGGAGTTCTGTCATAAAATATAAAGTTGTTTTTATTAAACTTTTAATTTCGCAGACTAAAGTGAAAAGTTCTAATTTCTGCCTGGCTCAGAATGAAGCGCTCGGATCACCTTACTCAAAACACCTTTACACTTAGTCACGTACTAAACAACTCATATTCAAGACTGTAGCCAGCGTAGCAGATATTTTAATTTGGGCGATTGAAAATAATACGAAGGTTCATACGATATTCCTTTAAATGTACACTGAAAAATATTATCAAAAATCATTGCCAAGAAATAATAAATGCCAAACAATTATAACATAAAAATTAAAAAAAAAAAAAAACAGCATTGCAGTTTAATATCTCACAAAGATGATCTGATCAGAATAAAATAAAGTTCGGCGTAATTTTTATGAACTACCTTACGTTTGAGAAACAATATCTTAATATATAAAACTCAATGTCCTGAGATCACTGGTCGCGGGAGCGTCCCGGCCGCCAATAAAATCAAATGTCAACCTCCAACAAAGTCAAATATCCACCGCTAAGAAAGACGAAAGAAATTAAACACGCGACTAAGAAAAGTTTACACGACAGAACAAGTTGGGGTTTTCACCCCTCTGTATCTCAGCCCGATGAAAACCCCCGGAGTTGATTTTTGGTATACTTTATCTCTAGTGGCCCCTGACGACGTATACTAAAATACAACCACCAGGACCATCAGGGGGAGGAGGAATTTAATTTAGAAAATCGCTGTTCAAAAACATTTTCGTGTTCGCACACAAATTCCTTGTGCCCTACTGATGTGCCTTCTGTGCAATCAGTATTCTGCCAATCGCAAAAAAAAAAGCCTCCTGTAGTCCAAGATCGATTATTAGCTCGCCAAAATGCATTTTATTACGTGTAATCAATCTACAATCTGTAGGATTTTGGATTTTGAAAGAGGGGAAAAATTTACCTGTTTGCATTGCCGCATCCGCGTAAAACCGAAACTCATTCGCGTAAAATAAAATAAAGGTGTTAAATCTTAAACCGCGTATAATCGAAAACGCGTAAAATACACCGTGTAAAACGAGTCTACTATATATAAGGAGTCCAGGGACCCGGGACCCTCCCAAAGTTAGAAAAAATAAACGTAATTATTATAGGGGATTTCCGTTGCGAGGTACACCAAGCACTGTTATCCCCTGCTAATTCCATTACCCGAGCAATACCGAGCAATACCTGCTAGTTATTCATAGTATTATGTAACAATTTTGTAACTTCGACCAAGTCATTGCTGATAGTATTTTTAGTTCACTTAGAGGATGATGGACACTCGAAACAGACATGCGACTTCAATAAAAGCTTTTTAAGGCTTCAATAAATCTCTGTCTTATCTTAAGCAAGAGTCTGTTTAAGTACGTTGTGGGAGTAGACGTTACGTGACAAAAGATTTATGTGTTGAAAAGACCTTAAAAACTATTTTTAAAACCTGCAAGTTTTTTCTTTCATCTCACTCCTATTAGTTAATTCAGTTTTTTATTACTAAATACGATCTTCACCGGTTTTCAGCTTAGAATTTTTTTTTTAATCATGTCGTTAAATCTTATATAATTAAAAGCTGAGCGTATGTATGTACGTCAATCTAAGTTACTTATTCCGAACGACAATGAACTGACCATCGAACCAGGTATCGATGGATTCGTCATCTTCCCGTCTTTATGTTTGGCTATTTAAAATAATTCTCCCATAAAAATAGCAATATGAATTAAAAACTATCAGTTATGACACATAGATTTCGACATAAAATCCCTATTTTTCGAAGGCTTTCCTCCATTCAAATTATTATTCAGCGCTTCATCTCATATTTCCGCAACAATGCTTTTATTAAAATTTATAGCGGGTGAAGAAAATCATTGAGATGAAAGATCTGTTGCTTTTTTTTTTTTCTCAAATATGAACAAGTGAAATTCTTGCTTTTGTTTCAAAGGCTTTTCCTGAAACGGGGGGATTTAAAATGTTTACCTTTTGGTTATTTTCCGCATTATAACGCAAAATTTTACTGAATTTTTTTTTTTTTTTTTTGTTCAAGCCTGATTGTTGAACATGCGTCACTTGACATAAGTTTTATGTTTGGGGTGGGCCGTGGAAAGCCGGGCGACGCAGCTAGCAATTATTTGAATGGCGTTTACAATTTTAAACACCTTGTGGATGGGTATACGGTGCAGTAGGGTGCTTCGAAAAGATCGATTTCTTTATTTCAGAATCGCGTTACCTCTTAAAACTTGTAGTTTGGTTTCCTCAATGGGGGGGGGGGGGGACTCTAATTTGACATCTTCAGTTTATGCATCAGGCTGAAAGTTTAAAAAATATGCTAAAAATTAATTTTTTCAAAAAATAATAAAGTTTATATTTCTTAAAACGTAACAGCTAGAAATTGTCTGTATATAACGTAGTGTGAGTCTAAAAAAAAATATTTTATAGCTTTTACATAAGATCTTTCGTTTGCGCATGCCCACAGTGTTTCGATTAGTACAATCTAGGTGGACAAAAGTCATGTTCAAAATTCTAAACTTTGGTATTGGAATACTGTAAACAATAAATCAAAACATGATACTTAATTATTTGTTTATGTCTCACTCCCTTCCGTCACGTGAGTAATAAGGTTCAAAGGTACGCATTCGTTTGTAATATAATAAATCAGTTAAGTTCCAGACATCATTTCATCACACAAAATCAAAGTATTCCTTATTTCATTGGGTCTAATGGGGTAAAGTGGTCATAAAATCGTAGGTTTTCAACTTTGGTGGATAATAAATACAACAAATTATTTAAATACTTCAACTTTTTTTGTTGTTATTTTACATTGCATTATTAAAGAACACAGTACATTGAAGTTTAGAAAAAAATTATTGATTTAATTAGTTTTATAACACTTTCTTTTCCTTTTGTATTTATGACCACTTTGCCCCATGGGATGGGAGAAAGTGGTCATTGTTAAAAATAAATGCAAAACCATATTAAATAACCCTAATATTTGTATATTTCGGTTATTTTTATGATTACAAGTATATGCACTAATATTTATGTGTATTCACGAGTATATACGTGTCGTGTAAACATGAGTAATCACGTTCATATATGAGTAGATACCGTACATACCTGAGTATATACGTGTATAGTAGATGCATATGCACATATATGTACAAGTGTACATGTGGATACATACATAAGTGTACATAAATGTATATACGGGTATATACGAGTTAATTCGTGGATGCATCCAGTGCGTGTTTGTACGTGTCTACTCACGTATATACATGTATATATGGAAGCACGAGTATATACGTATGTATAAGTGTAAACACAATTATATTCCTGAAAAAACGTATATACGTACATTTATGTGTAAACGCCAGTACATATATGTATTCACGAGTATATACGCTTATATACATGTATGCCGACAGAGTGAATCCAAGCTCCTGCGAAAAAATCTAAGGGGTGTGAGAAGTGAGGATAAAAAGCAAAGAATAATAAGGAGCTTATGATCGCTGACGCGCTACATGCACACAAAGCCAGAAACTGATGGATGCAAAACAGGTCACAAATTTTTTACACAAAGATGGTTTTACTCAAAACTTTAGTTTTTAAGAAATATTTAGAGCACGTGTTAAAAGTTACGGCCCGTAGTAGTTCTAATTCACGCATCGGAACCAAGGCGCAGCGACGGATGAAAGTTTTTCAAACAAACGGTACAAACGGGTAAAATCATTACTATAACTTGAAAAATTTTAAACGAGCAACAACGCCTTCTTTTATCTTAAATTTTATAAAAATATTCTTTAATTATCAGATAGGATAATTAAATTAAAAAAGCACTTAACAGTATAAATAATATCCATCCTGAGATATTAAATCATGTGAATTTTTTCATGATTTAATTGCTCACTACTATTTGCTAATTTACACTTTAATTTTGTGTCATGAAATGATGAATTCTGAACTTAACGTTTGTCCATCTAGCTTGTATTAATCGAATTACTGTGATGCGTCTTAAATTGGGATGAAATCTCCTGCCTAATCTAAGGCGTTATGCGCGAACTAAAAATCCTATGTAAGAGCTATAAGATATTTTTTTAGGTTAAAACTAGGCTATATACTGCCAATTCATGGCTGTGGCATCATGAAAAAAAAAATCAAAAAAACTAATTTTATTATTTTCTCAAAATTTCAGTTTTTAATTAACATTTTTTCAAACTTTCAACCAAATGCACAAACAAAAGGTCTTAAACTGTATGTGATAACTTTTTTTTTCTTTTTTACACTAACATATTAAGACTATTGCAACATAACTGTTAATTTTAATATCAATTGATCATGTAGGTGCCAACCAGGTGTTGCTCATGTTATTGATGATATTCAATCTGATAAACGCTCTCTCTCTGTATTATTTCATTTAAACAGGATTAAAAAATAACTTACTCCCTTGAATATGATTTGCTGTTTGTGCTGTTTCGAACAGTTGAACAAAACAATCTGTCTTGATTCTTTAAAGTCAGTGCAACAAACTACGGAATTTACGACCGTGATATAGTAACTTGTTACTCCAGCATGGTGTGTTGAACAACAGTAGGATGCTAGATTGGGAAAGAAGCTTGAACTATTTTTACAAAATGAGAGCGGTAACAGTACTAATAAGATGTAACCTGGAACATAAGGTCCCATGTCATTTTGATAAACAAAACATAAAATTACTCTATCATCATTTTATGTAATTATACATAGCTTATTCCATGATCAAAACTATCAAGTTAAGTTCATGTGGGAATCTCGGTATAAAAAAGCAGATTTAAAGTTTTGTGTTGCTTGACACCTCTTAAATGTCCCGCACCATGGGTGGATAACTTGTAACTTGAACTCTTTTCTCACTTGGCCGGTACCAACTGGACTGATTTAGGTCCTTCGTTTGGGAGGCGATGATCTTTAGAGTGATAAGAAATTTAACTGTGCAACGTTTAGTTTTATTTATGCAATGCTGTAAAACTCAGTAGGAATTCTGTTACATTCTACCTATTTTCTATCGGTCACATAATAATTACTATGGCATACAAACTTGTGTTCCATATCATTTATTGCTGACTTCAATTTAGTGTTATCACTCTTCTTAACGAGAGAAAGCGACACCTTAGATTTACACTGTATAAAGTTCAAATTGAATTGAATGATCAAGTTAGTTATTTAAAATAATGTTTAGATAACTACCGTTCACGAAATGTTGATTAGCTGGTCGTCAACGAAATTCATCTTTACACTAGAATTACAGAAGGTGTCATTTTAACCCCAATCAAA
This sequence comes from Uloborus diversus, assembly GCF_026930045.1. NCBI lineage: Eukaryota > Metazoa > Arthropoda > Arachnida > Araneae > Uloboridae > Uloborus > Uloborus diversus. The sequence goes on from NW_026557765.1 coordinate 6,753,353, forward strand.
CTTTCTCTGCTAGCTGTGTATTATAACGAGCTGCTGTGTGAATCACATGACTTCCTTTGACTCCAATTCGATTTTATTTTCCCATTATTGGGAATTTTAATGTGGTTCAATAATTTACTCTCTAAATATCACCAACAGTAGCCAAATAGAAACCAGATTTAAAAAAAAAAATCGTCAAATTTGTCACCAAGTTGGCGACAAAACTTGGCGACCAAAAGACTGGCGATATATCTCCAAGTGTCCGCCAAATTGTAGCGCCACTTGACTTTACATCGAAATTAACAAAGCTTTCCCCCCAAAAAAGGGGTAAAAGACCCCTTTAAAAACACCCGAATGCAACCAAAAGAGAAGTGCGCAACTAGACCCCACTAGGAGCCTACGTACTAAATTTCAACTATGTAGACCATACCGTTCTTAAATTATGCGGCATACATACGCACATACGCGCGTACGAACATACTTACGTACATAATATGTCACGAGAAAACTCGTTGTAATTAACTCGGGAATCTTCAAAATAGATATTTCGCGTGTCTATAGGATCTTAGGCACTGATCCACATGTGGGCGAGTCTAAACTATGTTGTGGCTATCACGAAACTTTCTTCTATATTTTTCTTTTTTTTTCTAATCCCTCCCCATGCTCGACGAGGAAGCAATATTCCCAACAAAAACAAAATTACACATGCAAAAACTTGACGACCATCCCAATGTCAGAATTGTTGCAAAAGCAAAGCGAAAAGCGAAAATTGAAAGTTATTTTAAAAGCCTTGCTTGAATTAATTACAAATATTTAATTTTTAACAAACATAAGATGGCGGCAGTTAAAAATTTTAAACCATTGAGATAATATTTCTGATCATTTCCATAGAATTAAAATCACGAGAAATACGCAGACGACAATCTATTACGATTTATCTTTCCTATTGTTGCATAAATAAAGCTATTTTTATTCAAAAAAAAAATCAACACCTCTTGGAGCGATTGGCGTCAAAATTGAACCAAAGCCTGTTTACATATGTATTCACATATATTCCAAATTTCAACCAGAACGTAGCATTACTTCTCGAGATAGGGCACTCACAATGGAAAAAAAAGAACGGGCGATTGCGCTACCCCCTTTTTAGCTGTTGACACCAAAATAAAATCAGCTCTTATACCCACTAAGGGCTATTTGCCGATAATTTTTTCTTTTATTCCGTTCTTTATTTCTTGAGATACAGCAGTCACAATTGACGACAAAAAACGTTCTATAGCTCAACCCCCGTTTGAGTTATTGACACCGAAATTGAATCAGCAGCTGTTCCTGTTAATGGCAACATATGAACTAAATTTTGTTTGATTCCGCCAGTTACTTCCTGAGAAATAGCAAGCACGCGTAACTCAAAAAACGTCCCATTGCTCCACCCCCCCCGGAGGAATTGGGGCGAAAACCAATGGGCACAAGTTCACATAGGGGCACATATGTGTACCAAATTTCGTTCGATTTCATGCGGTAGTTTTTGCTGTAGAGCGGCCACAAAAAACTGGTCACACACAGACGTGACACACACACACACACACATTTTCCAAAAATAGTCGAAATGGACTCAGCACACCTCAAAACGTTCAAATCCTTCGAAATTCTAAAATTCGCCCGAATCCAATACTTTCTTCTAGTAAAAAAACTCAATATTCATTCGGGGGGTGAGCAAAATTGATATTAAGGTCGATTTTTGAGTGAAAATCTATTCGCGAACACAATACTTCCTTTTTTGTAGAAGGAAGTAAAAAAATGAAAAGACTCAAAGCATTTAGAAAGCCATTATATATTGTTAAAAAATATAAAAGCTTGCTGGGATTTCGATGGAGTTTTTTTTTTTCTGAGTTGTTACCGGACAACGCAAACATTGATTCTGAAGTGCAGTGGCATCAGCCAGACAAACTGAATGATTCCCTTAAACGTAAAAGACCAGAACTGATCAGCATAAAAGGTGTAACGTTCCAACCAGATAACGCAAGGAAAGTTTGGTAACTCGCCAAAAGCTTTTACAGCTTGAACGAGATATGCTTTTACGCCCACCATATTTTCTAGTACTTGTGCCTTCTGATTATTATTTGTTCCTGTCCCTACGAAACGCATTATACGTTAAACATTTACTTTTCATAAAGATATCAAAAACCACGAGGATCAGTCTTTTGCCAGCTAGGAGCAAAAAATGTATGTGCTTTAAATTATGCTAGCTGCCAAAAAAGTGGCAAAATGTATCGAACCAAAATGTTAAATGTATATTTTAATAAAATGTTTATTCACTGTAGGAAATTTGTCTTTAAATTTCTTAAAAACGAGAACGCTAAAAGAACTACAACACCCTTAATAGAAGAAAACAATATTGTATTATTATATCGTTTAAACATTTCTCCTGGCTTCTTTACGAATAATAAAGCTGAAAGTCTGTCTCTGGATGTCTGGATTTCTGTGTCTCTGGATGGCTGTGTGTCTATTGCGCGCATAGCGCCTAGACCGTTCAGCCGATTTTTATGAAATTGGCACAGAATTAGTTCGTAACATAGGGGTGAGTACCTAGAAGCGATTTTTCGAAAATTCGATTTTGTTCTTTTTCTATTCCAATTTTAAGAACATTTAACCGAGCAAAATATCGTACCGTGGATGAGTAAATTACCAAATTGTCATAACGTGGAACCGGAACATGGGTGAGCAAATGAACACAGGAAATTGACACGAAATTCATCATAAATTATTTGTAAATATACAGGCAAAACAAATGACGTTTTCATTTTCTACTAAGTGCAAAGTCTTGCGGGTACCACTAGTAAAATAATAAAATAGATAGTTTAAGCATGTTTTGTGATGGCATATTTTTCAAAGCAAACTAAGAATCACTATTTTCCTTGCTGAGTTTCCTCTGCCCCCCCCCCCCGTATCATGATATCGGTTTTTATTATGATAGTATTTTTTCATACTACAATATAACATGCTGCTGACGCCACAAAGATCTGACTCTATAAACATTTTACATAAAAATATCCTCTTTATTCCGTTTTAGCCAACATATAAAAAAGCGATAACCTTAAAATAAGATGCAAAAGTTATCTAGAAAATGTGTAATACGAATAAGTAGGAAAAAACGACTTCGAAGTTATGGTAGATATAGTTAAAGTTTTATATTGTTTGTTCGTCCAAATGTTCTTGATATAAAAGTTAAACTCGTTTCAAATTATGCTGGTATGAAAATGAGCTTTTGTTTCCATCGCGAAGTTAATTGTACCATTAGGTACTCCAGAAAACCTCAGAAAAGACATATCACGGATATACAAAAAATATATTAATTTTTTCCCCATCATTATTATTTTTTATGTGGGGTTTTCTTAGTCTATTGCATTTATTCCAAACCAAAACCACACGCACACACAATTCCACGTGCATACTTTTTTGAGATAATAAATAGAAGAACAAGTCCGTCCTTTTTGCCTAGCAAAAAAAATCTGCAAACGAATGTTGTAAAAAATGAATAAGAAATGGAGTAGTTACTTTTTTTTAATATATATGTTACCGTTAAAGTATGAAATCCGTTATTTTATAGAACACCTAGTTATTTCATGAAATAACTGATAGTTCCCGTTAAAGTATAAAACTCTCTTGTATTTCATGGTTTAACTAGTTATTTCGTAGAATAACGATCTGAAGCCCGTTAAAGTGTAAAATAATCTACACTATATATCTTGCGCGACAAATATATTTACCCTTACACAGCCATTGCATTTATCAACTATTCCAGGCCATAGGCGTCAATAAAAAATGTTTTTGGTTTAGAAATAATGTTATTTGTAATTCCAAGAGTTATTTTAGTAATCCTTGTTGTAACAAATGATTTTATGGTACGTTTCCATAAATACCATTTAGACGCTGCATAAATTAGATAAATTGATTCTTTTTCATTTTAATTGTCTATCATTAATTTTTTTACAGAAAACATAGTTATTTCATTTTAGATAAATTGTTTATTTTGCACTTTAACTGTCTCTCATTAGTTAATTTATGGAATATCTCGTTATTTCATAGAATAACTAGGTATTCCATAAAATAACTGCATCATATACTTTAACGGAACAGTTACATTGTGTTATGCAATTTTACTGGCAGAAAATATTGGATGACGATTAAGTGCGGCGATTAATGAAACAAAATGGGCTTTGTAATGTTTTTACATACTGCACTGTTTTGCGGCTCTCTATTCTTGCACATAATTGAAACGACTTTTGCCAAAAACGCTTTTTATATTTCTTATTTTTAAAACTGAGTCTTTTTTTTGTCTTAACGCTTGAATGCATTTTATTGAGCGTGATTGAACCCAATTAAGAAGTTGACAATAATAAGGAGCTAATATGCAAAAATTTCGTAAACTCGGTCTCGCTTTGAAACAAACCCATAATTACGGACCAATCGAGGTGTAAATGAGTTAAGTGGACACATCTTTTTCAACTACTTTTAGAGTTTTTCTAAATTCGGACCAGGTTAAATCAAAACTATTTGATGCAAAGAGTAAATGTGTGGTCATGAACACGCATAACCTTGTCTTTTCAGACGGAAAAAACAAATGTATGTGCACACGGCAGGAGTTTCACTTTTTTTTTCGAAAATAAAAGTTAGATTGAATATTTGGAAATTGCTTCCAAAATTCCCAAACCAACTATCGAAACATTTATTTACAGAACTAACAGACTATTTAAACTTTTGCAAAGATTTGAAAGTAGCCATGGTATAAGACTTAAAGAAACTTAGATTAGATAAACACCATAGATTTAAAGAAATAAGCATATGATTTTAAACTTTTTCATGTAAGCAAATTCTAATCACATTTCATAAAATAAATTTTCTGAAGGAATCACAGATCCGAAAAACTCTTTACCAAAGTTTTATTCAAAGGGAAAAAGATCTTACGGAACATTATTCAGCACATCACTTCTAATATTATGCAGAAAATGCATCTTAAATTTATTGTACTAAAAATATGAAGCAACACAAGCTCTTCAAAATAATCGAGAAATAAAATACAGCGAATTCCCTATGGGAAGATAAATTAAATCATGAATTATGCAGAAAACAGAATTGGATTAAAAGTGGGATCTGAAGACAAGCACTTTCCGAAAAATCAATGTTTAAACCAGCTGCTGCTTACTTGACGGGATTTATTAATTCCTTAGAGACTAGGAAAGTTACTGATGCGTAACTAATAAGACAGCCATTAAACCCACTTCACCAGGGAACAATGCACGTATCCGTACGTGCTATTCATAAGCCAAGGTATACATATGGAATTTATAATAGTTATTTTGATGCTGTTAATTTTTGTTGAAATATTATTAGAGCGAGCATCAATGCAGCGAATTTACGAATTCCTTATTCTGTCATGTTTTAATTGCCACTAAATTCCTTGAATTATATAACAATGAAGCTCCTGTTATAACGATTATAACGATTCCTGTTATAACGAACTCTGTTATAATTATTGTGGTCTGTTGATGTTTGTTGCAACGGGATTTAGTATTGTGTTTCTCCAAGTTAGCTGGGTGTATAAATGCAAGATTTTTTTCATTGTTTTTTGAAATGATCTGACGAATAAAATACGTACCTAAAGACTATATCTTTGGGTTTATTTTGATTTTTTTTTATCACACCCACATTAATTATCACACCCTAATAATGAATTTGGTTTCATAGGATTTAATTGTTTCATTAACTAGTAGAACAAAAAACAAATGCTTAACTAATAAGACAACCATTAAAGTCGCTTCACCAGAGAATAATGCACGTATCCGTACGTGCTATTCATAAGCCAAGGTATCCATATGAAATTTATAACAGTCATTTTGCTGCTGTTAGTTTTTTTTTGTAAATAGCATTAGAGCGAGTATCCATACAGCGAAATGTCTGTTTCAACGAAATCTTTATTCTGTCCTTTTTTAATTGCTACTTAATTTCTTGAAATTATATAACAATGTAATTCCTGTTATAACGAGCAAACTTTGCATTCCCTCGGAAGTTGTTGTAATGGGATTTAGTATTTTTGTCTTTCTTCAAGTTTGTTGGGTGTATAAATGCAATATTTAGTTTTCATTCTTGTTTGAAATGGTCTGAAGAATGAAGTGCGTACCTAGAGGCTATATCTTTGTGTTTATTTTAATTTTTTATAATTATCACACCCTACTATTGAATTTCGTTCATTAGGATTTAATTATTTCATTAAAGAGTAGAACAAAAAACTAATGCGTAACTAATAAGGCAACCATTAAAGCTGCTTCACCAGGGAACAATGCACGTATGCGTACGTGCTATTCATAAGCCAAGGTATCCATATGAAATTTATAACAGTCATTTTGACGCTGCTAGTTTTTCTTAAAATATCATTAGAGCGAATATCAATGCAGCGAAACCTCCGCTTCAACGAAATCCTCATTATGCCTCGTTTTAATTGGCACTAAATAACTTTGATTTCATTAAAATGAAATTCTAGTTACAACGAACAAACTTTGTGGTGTCTTGAATTTTTTTGTATGGGGATTTAATTGTATTATGTTTCTTCACGTTTTTTAGGTGTATAAATGCAAGTTTTTTTTTGCATGTGTGTTGGTTAAAATTGTATGTAGAATCTACTTCGTTTAGACTAAGTCAAAACTTAAATGTGTGTGAGTGTGTTTTTTAACTAGTTTGTTCCACCCTGCTGGCAACTCTCAGCAATTTCAATCGCTGGTCACTAAAGTATTTAATCTAGATGCCATTACCCTTCTCAACTGTTTCGTACAGGAATTACAAAATTATATGAGTTTTACACAACCACTGAAATGACTTTACTCGTTATAACGCAATACAGAGTTGATCATTGCTGAACGTTGGTTTGAGCAGCGTAACGCATATTTCATCGAATGTTTGCTTCTGAGATTTGTTAATTGCCATGCAGAAAGTTAAAGGAAACGGTGTTGGAAACGTGTTAGATCTATCCGAGCCACGTCAGCTAGATGGAACTCGGTACAGTTTAGCAGCAATCTTTGCCACACTGTTAAAAATTCAGGAAGATTTTCTGGTAATTGTTACTGTAAAATTGCATCGCCGACGCATCGCTGATTTTTACGGTAATTTATACCGGAGAAATAAGCGATCCCAGCGCCAACTGGTTGCTGTGGCCTACCGAGGAAACCGTAAAATTTTACAGTAACATTTGATTTTTACGGTAATAGTTACTGGCAACATGGATGCCAGTAACAATTACCGTAAATTTTCCGGAAAATTTTTAACAGTGCAGTTCGCAAGCGTTACCATTCAATGAGTTCCAATTAAGCCTTTTTTCTTCCTTTTACAAAAAAAGGAAGTATTGTATTCGCGAAAAAAATTTCACTCAAAAATCGGCCTTCATTTCCATTTTGCTCACCCCTGAATGAATGTTGATTTTTTTTTTCAACTCGACCACACGCCTAAGAACGTATAGATACCCGAACTATCCATTTAGACCACACCTGAAGTAATTACAACGATTTTTCTCGTGACGTCCGTATGTATGTATGTGCGTATGTATGTCACATAACTCAAGAACGGTATGTCCTAGAAAGTTTAAATTTGGTACATAGACTCCTAGTGGGGTCTAGTTGTGCACCTCTCTTTTTGGTTGCATTCCAATGCTCCAAAGGGGGTCTTTTACACGTTTTTGGGGGAAATCATTGTTAATTTCAATGAAAACTCCAGTGTGTTATAATTTGGCAACACTAGGCTATATATCGCCAACATTTTGGTCGCCAAGTTTTGTCGCCAACTTGGCGGCTAATTTTGCGACAATTTTTATTTAATTTCAAATCTGGTTCCATTTTGGCCACTATTGGCAATATATAGAGAGTTGACCATTGAATCACATTAAAATTTCCAATATTGGAAAAATTAATCTGTATAAACTTTTTTTTTTCTCCGGTTCGCAACAAACTTGGGGTAAAAACATTTAAAGTTTTTCTTTTCTTAATCCAAGGCATTACTATCAATAAATTGACGTAAAAGGAATTCATGTGATGCACACATCAGCTCGTTTTAACTTCCATGTAACGGTTTTATATACATAGATTTTATATTTATAACTTTAACGCCCTCATATTGAATTTGATCTGTTAGGAACCTAATCATTCCCTAATGACTAGTTTTTAAAAAAAGAAACTGATTTGTAGCTAATTAAAGCAGTTATTAAAGTTGCAAACGGAAAGACACTTCGCCCCATCTTCTCAAACGCAGAGCCCAATTATACGCAGAGGATGATCGTTGAACATATCCCTAAACTTTGTAAATGATACAATTAGACAATCATAACTTTAGCGTGCATTTTAATGTGCAAAAAAAGATCTTGCTGTCCTTTACATCACTTGCTTCACTTGTCTGTTGCTACTTTCGTTATTATTACACTTTTAAAACTGCTGCTTTTACAGCAAAATGTGATGGCCGAAAACAGCAAAATAGAATCATCGGATATTACGTCACGAAGGTGGAGTCAAATGCCCGGGGGACGTTGTAAGTATCTGTACCTAAGCCAAAATGTTACTGCGATAGTTATACTTTTTTTTTCCCATTTTATATTTTGGTAATGTAGGGAAAAGAAGGACTAAGTGAAATAGCGGGGCAAAGTGAAATCGTGAAATGTTTACTTTGCTTTTAGAGCGACCTATCTGGTAATATATTACCTCTGTTTTAGTGCATGTTTTCTAATCCAGACAGGAAAAAATACCGCTGAGGATTAAAGCATGTGATAATACAGGCAATACTGATACTCATGTTAAAAACTGATACTCATATTGTAATATTTTATTGTAAAAAAAAATATTTTCGCTACTATTAAATGATGAAGTTATTTTTATTAACATTATAAATATTAATTGAAACCTTTTTATACTTCGCGCAGTAGTTTTTTAGTTAATATTAAGCTTATTTGTATTTTAAATATTCTTTATAGTAAGTCAAGTACATAAGAATCAAAGTGAATAAGGCAAAGTGAAATCTTTAATACTGTACAATCACTTAATCATTTAATAAATCACTTACGTATTCTTTTATTAGTTAATTAATTTACATTACTTCACTTAGTAATTAATTCGTTTATTCAATCATTCACTTATTTTCCTATTCATTCACTTTTTTACTCATTTATTTTTCTTTATATAATACTTTTTTAAAAATTTATTCATTTATTGTTTCAGTATTTTTTCATTTAATCATTCAAACGTTTATTTACTACTTCATTTGCTCAAAAATATATTTTTGAAATTAAATTAAAAAAAACATTTTATTTGAAAAATATTGTATTTTTCACTTTGCTTCATAAAAAAAAAAAATAGTCAAAATTTTCCAATTTTTGTTTCAGGCACAAATTTACTGCTAACACTTAAAAATACTGTTTCAATGCAAATTCTATAAAAAATACATATTGATTTCGTTATGTACTCTAATTTTCAAAACAAATTCTAGTTTGTTTATTTTAAAAAAGAACATTCACCTCAGCTATTTAATTTTGTCCCACATTATCCTATGTACTCGTAAAATGTAGAGTTTTGCAAACTGTTTTTTTTTGCAATGTACAGTGAATTGCTTACCTGAAACTTGTTAAAAGAAAAATTGCTTAGGCGTCAGTGGGCAGTAGCTGCAAATTAATTAGTGGCCTGCTTGCTTTTCTTTCTCTCTCTCTCTATTTTTTTTTTGCAATAGTCTTCATCCTTTAAAAAAGTAAAATGCGAAACGATGGTTTTTTTTTCATTACTGTCCCCTTGGGAAAATAAACAAAAACGATCAGAAACATCTTAGGACAGGGTTGTTGAGAGAAGAAAACACTATCGGCTGAATTGTATAGTTGTAGAATAAGGTGAATTCAGGCAGGTGGTTACTTTGATAAATAAAACCTGAATAACAATGTTTAATTGCACAAATTGCAGATTACTGCAGACAAGTTTTTCGGGGTTACGAGGAACCCTTTTTTCAATGCAAAATAAGTAAGTTTATGGATGATCAGAAGCATAAAATGTCTTATTGATCTAAAAGTTTTGCTAAGTAGAACTGGTTATGTCATTCGTAGATAATGTTTCACAATTTTCTGCATGAAGTTATCTCAGTAAAATATGCAATGTTCACGAGTGCCTCCATCCCCCTTTGTACTGCATAAATACATTATATAAACTTTTCGTTTTCTTTACTGATAATAAAGCTGAAAGTCTCTCTGTCCGGAGGATGTCTGGATATCTGGATCTCTGTGACGCGCATAGCGTCTAGACCGTTCGGCCGATTTTCATGAAATCTGGTACAAAGTTAGTTTGTAGCGTGGTCGTGTGCACCTGGAAGCGATTTTTCGAAAATTCGATGAGGTTCTTTTTCTATTCCAATTTTAAGAACAAAATCATCATGAGATGGACGAGTTAATTACGAAACTATCATAACGTGGAACCGTAACATGGACACGAGTCAATTGGCGAGAAACGAAATTATTATAACGTGGAACCGTAATATGGGTTCCAGCCAATTGGCGAGAAAATTCGCCATACATTATTTGTAAATATACAGGCGAACCAAAAGACCTTTTAATTTTTCTATTACGGGCAAAGCCGTGCGGATACAACTAGTGTAAAATAAGACACGCGTCACATTTGTTTTCCAATTTAAAAATAAGAATTTTCGCACAAAAAAATCAAATCAACTTTTTGCATATTATTATTTATGACACTTAATTTTATGTTTTTTATTTAATTTAATTATATAAACAGCATAAAATTTTTGCAATAATTAACGTTGAAAATGTAAGCATTAAATTTTTACTGCATGAAAATATTTCAACCGCTACTGAAGATTTGATTTTGAACACTTTAAAACATTTGCAAACATTAATCTTAATATAATCTTTTGCAATGGCTATGAATCACTGAATGGTATTGCCAGGCATCATTCGTACTTACCTTATTACGCTTGAATTTGGACATATTTCAAATACAACGCAAAACTCTGGTGTTAAAACTGACGAATAAAGTTAAGTTTTGCTTTGGTTTGGGTGTAAAATAATAATAATAAAGCATTTAAATAGCATCGTAGTAAGCTTAAATTTCAACACCGAAAATAAATTTTCGCCTATGAAAATGGCTTCTGGAAAATCTATTTGAAAGATTTAACGAGTGAAAGCGCGGCTCCATATCCATAAATCAACTAGATTGACTGTTTAATGCAGATTTTCTGTCCCTGAAGAATAAACCAAGTCCTGCTATATTTTTGTCGCGAATTTCAGCCAAAAATATAGCCAGATATTACAGCTGTAAATAAAGACGTCTTTCAAGTAAGTAATTTATAACATACATCAAAAAATGCGTCCGTATCAGTCTCAAGTTTCGATATTGAGATCGATGATTCCGAATTGCATTTCTACAGAGCAGACCTGACGTTGCTGATCATATTTCTTCATTTGGGAAGCTGTGATCGTAGAAATGTCCTACTTCGTTTGCGGTTAAATTTTTTGTGCCTTTTCTGTTCGATGGTTTCGTTGGAGCTTATAACTTTTGTTTGAATCAACAGAAAACTAAACAGTTTAACGTTACACGTTTAGAAGTCATTTTCCCAGCAAAATGATATTTTTTTTCTAAATGTATTAATTGTAATGCATTTTTTTAAAAGAAAAACTAAAATTTAGAAAAATTATCAAGTCTGCTTTAAATGAGTAAACTAGATATCGGTCTGCAGGAGACTAAATCCTGGAGATACTTGCGGAAATTTTTAGACGTCAATAAGCTATTTTCAAAACGTTTTAATGTGCCAGTTTTAATTAACTTCCCTCGTTTAATCTCCAATGTCAAAGAAAGTAAAGAAAAGAGTTTTCTAAATAAACTGAAGAACACGGGACGATCCAAAATCTAGGAGGATCTGTTATGGTACTTGGTAGCCATAAGATCTGAACTCTTCGGTCGGTGACACCGTCTACCCCGAATCTCATTTCGACTGGAGTTTGCTTGTTTTGTTTTGTTGGGATACCATTAATTTTGGAAAAGTAAAACCAAAGATTATGTTCTTAGATATTCCGATAACTGGGGGCTAGATACGACCACTAATTTTAGGCAACGAATGTTTACTTGTTTACTTCCGCTACTATCCGCAAGAGAAAACGAATTTTTGCCCTTGGTCTTTGGAAAATACTATAACATTTCGTGTTTGATATGATTGAATTTACTAAAAACTACCAGATCACTCGAATTCTAATCATATGTAATAGTTAAAAATTCTTGGAGTAAAGATACTCTAATCGAGATTATGTGTGGGCTATGCTTCATCGCATACAATACATCGAGTTGAATGATTGTAACCAACATTAATTTTTGATTTAGCAAAATAAGCAACAACAGTTTAAAGCTAATAAAATTGTTTGTTTATTTGGGGATGTAAAAAAATGCCACTGTCTCTCCAATATATTTAGTATCGAAAGCAACATTTCCAACACACAATACTAGAAAGCAAAACAAATATTGATAAAAAAGTCAACTTACTATATTTTTAACCCGAAGTAAGTAGTAGAAATTAATATTTTAAAACTTCTTGTAGCTTTAAATCCCTTTATAAATTCAAAACTTCATACAGATTTTGTGAAAAAAATTTGACTGTGAATTTTATACAGCTAATAAGATCCTTGTAAGATCATCACGAAAAAAAAAAAAAAAAAAAACTATATGTGCAAGTACTACAAAACTATTAGACGTGAAAACTATCGATCACATTAACCCACACCTCAATTTATAAAGTTTTCAGAGCTATAAAATTGTTAGTTAAGTTGTAAATACATTATCTGTAGCTCCCCGTTCCACGTTTCTCCATTAAAACCTTTTAAAAATTTCAAAAGGTATTAAGAACTCTCAGTCACAAATTTTCAAGAAAATCTGTAAAAAGCTCTTATCTGAATAACAATTTAATTCGAGACGAATCTTTAAAAAATATTTTCTACCTTTCACTCTATTTTTTAAGACATGACAAATTAAAAAATATATACTTCAATAGTTATTATATCTGTAAGTTATCATTATGGCTAAGGCGTGAATAAAAAAAAAACGAAAAATCTTGCCTGCTTTTGGTTAAAAATAACGTTTAATAAATAAGTAAATTATCTAACATGATAATCTTCCAGCCTAGAAATATAAGTTTTAATTGAAACATTTTTCATTACGATGCCAGTTAAGAAACACAAATAAATGTCCTTAGTTTGTGCCAACTAACCAATAGGTTAACTCTTCCGGAAGAGACACAAAGTTTGTTGCTGCTACTTGTCTAGACTTAGAGCACTTCGTCATTTTCAACCAAATGATCAAGAAACTTCTATGACTGTTTACCCTTGGAAGACTTGACGAATTGACATTTTCTTAAAGTAAATTAAACTTTTAAATTGTTAAAATGTTGGAACTAAGTTAAGTTAATGTTTTAAATTCTAAAACTTTGGTATTGATTAGGAGAATTCGATTAATGAAACAAAACGTTATTTTTAAGCAATTGTATTTGCTTTAAAGTTCTATGTAAAGAGTAAGGTTCTTTTTTCAGTAATATGAAAAGCTTGGAAGATTTTGTAGATTAACTATAACCACCTTGTCAATAAATAACTGGATTTTTATCACAACTTTTTTGGTTCTGTATCAAAAGCAAAGCGGATTTTTTTCAGTAATTGATGCGTAATAATCATGATTCAAAACAATATTTGTAAAAATGTATGATTTTAACCTTTAAAAACACGGACGGTTTGCAGTGACGAAAATAAAAGGGTGTCGTTCTCCCTACGCCAGCCGTACATGGTCTGGCGCCAGAATTTTTTGAAGTTCATTTTTAAACTGATAGCTTTTTTTTTCCTTTTTAATATAATGTCCAGTAATTTAAAAATCAAATTGTTAAAAAAAAGACGTACAAAATTAAAGTGAATACGATCGCAATATAGTAAAAAATGATGATGACGTTTAATTTACAAATTTCACAAACATAAAATTCAAAAAAAAAAGAGAGACAACTTTGACAGAACTCGTTGATATTTGTTGTACATTTAGTGAAGATCTCAGTTTTATTTTGTTTATTTTGTATGCTTTTTTGCATATAAAATTGGAACATTCACGAGTGGTTTCTATGAAAAATAATCAACAATAACAAGAGAAAATGGCAACTTTGAACACAAGTACGGCACTGAACGGATCTTGGAAAAAAGGTAAATAATGACCAGGAGTTGATCAAGTGATTATTCTGAAATTCAAATCTGCTTTCTTGCTGAGTAGTGTACTCAGACCACCGTCCGTGTTCTTAAAGGTTAAATATAAAACAATACTATTCGTTAATAACTATAGTAGGGTCTGGTGGGGTAAAGTGGTCATAAAATCGCAGGTTTTCAACTTAGGTGGATAATAAATACAATAAATTCTTTAAACACTTAAACTTTTTTTGCTTTTATTTTACATTACATTATTAAAGAACACGGTACATTGAGTTTTAGGAAAATTAATATTGATTTAAGTAGTTTTATAACACTTTCATTTCCCTTTGTATTTATGTTCACTTTACCCCATGGGGTGGGGGAAAGTGGTCATAGCATGGGGTAAAGTGGTCATAGTTAAAAATAGACGCAAAACCGTTACAAATAACCCTAATTTTTGTATATTTCGGTTACTTTTTTGTTACGAGTTTCTGTACGAGTATATGCGGGTATACACGAGTAAACTTAACGTGTCATGTAGACATGAGTAAACATGTTCATATATGAATAGACAAAAGTATACATCAGATACATGCATGCACGTGCCTACTTAAGTATATTTGTGTATACACTAGTATATGAGCATGCATACTTGATTACCTACAGGAGTGAATACGTGTCTACATGAGTATATACGTGTCACGTTAATATGCGAGTATATACGCGTATAAACGAACATCATATGCACGTTTGCACGTGTATCTCGAGTATATACGTGCATATCTGAGTATATATGTGTATAGTCGACATATATACGCATATGTGTGCATACATACTTATATGGGTATACACGAGTTAATTCGTGGATATATCCAGCGCGTGTTTGGTAAGTGTCTACTCACGTGTATATATATATATGTATGAAAGCACGAGTATATACGTTTGTTAACGTGTAAACACGATTATATACCTGTTTGACGTATATACGTGCATTTACGTGTATACACCAATACATGTGTCCACGTATATCCACGAGTATATCCGCTAATATATATTAATGCTTACAGAATGAATCCAAGATCTTGGGCAAAATCTAAGTGTTCTGAAAGAGGAGGATAAGAAGCAAAGAATCATAAGGAACCTGTGGTCGCTGACGCGCTACATGCACACAAGGTCAGAAACTGATGTTAGCAAAACAGGTCACAAAATTGTTACACAAAGATGATCTTAGCCGACATTTTAGTTTTAAAGAAATATTTAGAGAAGTTGTATAAAGTTACGGCCTGTAGTAGCTCTAATACACGCATCGCAACAAAAGCGCAGCGACTGATGAAAGTTCTTCAAAAGTCTCGTAATTGCAACAGAGTGATTGCGATGCATGTATTACAGCTGCCGGCCGCAAATTTCCTCATTCGCTATAAAACTTTCTGAAAACCTAAAATGTTTTGTAAAATTATCTTTAAATTATGTATGAAAATTAATATATGAAAATAAATATATTAAATTGCGTAATAAATTTGTGACCTGTTTTGCATCCGTCAGTTTCTGGCTTCGCGTGCATGCAGCGCGTCAGCGTTGAGTTTGTGTCCAGATGTTTCTTATGATTCTTGCTCTTTATGCTCCCGTCTAACACCTTTTAATAATTTGCTCTAGAGATTAGACTCACCCTGTATACATGTATATCATATACTTGTATGTAAGTGTCTACTCGAGTACGTACGCGTATATACGTGTCTTCCTGAGTATATAAGTGTTTGTATATATACGAGCATAAGCGGGTATATACGTGTATAGTCGAATGTATTTCTGTATGGATAAAAAATACTTGCAGATACCCAAATACGTGTTTATTGGTGCATTTATGTGAATGCGTATATATACGTGCCTACAGGGGTATATGCGTATACATACGCATATACTCGTATATTTAACCCTGTTTATTTTAAAAACAATACATATTAAGTGAAATTAATATTTAATTTATATCTGCCTTATACTTAAACATTAAGTGACATATGAAGAACAATATTCGTTAAGCCTAATATTATGACCATTTTACCCCATCTTACTTGAATTGTTCTAAACAATCATTCAAAATAGATTCAGCTAACTGATAATGAGTAAGAGTTCTTGAGACATGTAGGAAGCTTCCTGTGCAGTCAATCTGTTCAAACTCTAACAAGCAAAATTTCCCAAGAAAGTTAAAAAAAGGTGTTTACATTTTAAAAATTTTCACATTTACACAAAATATTTCTTTTTACCAAATAAAATTTTGTCAGCTGTAACATTTTGTATTTAAAATGTAGTTTCTAAATGCACTACCCTAAAATAAAATTTTCACATTCATTCGAAGATTAATTTCCAAGCTATAGCCATTTATTTGAATTATGACCACTTTACCCCATTTACCACTTTCCCCCACCAGACCCTATACAACGTATATCAATAGTGCTTTATATAAGATGTTTATTATTGTTAACGTGTTATACAAGAATATTTTTGTATTTCATATTGATGATCGTCAATATAATGCTTCGAAATTTTTTATTCGTACGATATATTGTAAAAAATGCTTCAGCTATATTCGAAACATAGCACCATTTAAACACAATGTGCTTTGATTTGTTAATTATATGTTTTATTCGGCTGAAAAAGAGTATCTTCTAAAATGAACCTAGACATCGAAACCCTATTCTACGTCGTTAAAAACACTTTAAATACGTTTATTTATTTTGAAAACTATAACGTTTGTGCATTAACATTTTTTTCAGACATTAGTGTGATATATTAACTATATATCGCGTTATGTTTACAGCGTTTCAAAATTTTTCCTCTTAACCAAGTACAGGGAAATATTATGCTGACTTATTCATAATACGAGTTTTACACTTTTATATCATTTATTCTGTTCTTATTGATAATTTCAATGAAGATACATTTTGAAAATGTTAGTTTTTTTTAAATATTTTGATAAACACTGTGATGAAAATCTCTTTGTTTACACACATAGCTTTTTTTACACACGCTAGAAACCATTCCGAGTTATTCACAATATCTGCAGAACCTCATTCCTGTTACGATTTTGCATCATGTTCTCTAAAATATTCATGACCTGTAAAATTACCACCTAAAATATTACTGACATCATTTCTTTAGGGACCGAATCTGCAGCTGTTTCTACTTAAACATGAAATGCCATGTTTCGTGAAATGTTAAGCAAATGCCATTTTTAACCGAATTCAAAAAAGGAGTTATGATTTCGTATTGCGGCTTTTTATGTGTGTTTTCGAATTATTGCAACACTACTGGACCGATTTGAAAAAATTCTTTTTTGTTTGGATGGGTATACTTCCCAGATGGTCCCATTGTAATTTGGTCTGGATCTGATAAGGGGCCTCGGAAAAATCCAAGAAACTTTAAATTTCATGCGTCATGGTCACGTGGTGTTGCTGTGATCGGTGTATTTTCACGCCTAAGCTTTTGGCTTTCTCTTGAACGATATTTAATACTCGCGGCACATGGATGATTAATTTTCTCAACGCTGCGCTGCATGGTAATTTTTTATTATAGGTGTTAATAATGTATTTATTACTGCGCAGCAAAGCACTAAATTAAATATATTTTGCTACTTTAATAGTTGGATCAATTACCTATATATTTTATTTACTAATAAATAACTTTATTTAGGCACTAAAATATAAAGTTCGTTACTTAATATTCCAATTTTTAAATATATTTAGTGTTCAATTGAGGGGGCATTGAATACAGAACACCACTCCCCCACGATTTAATTTATATTCTTTAATAATATACATTATAACTGTGTATGATTTCTTAAGTTTGACCAATATTCTGGATTTACTATTTAACGATGCCGCCAGTTCAATTTGAAATTACGGTTACATTAATTAGCAGGCTTCAAAAAAAAAAAAAAAAAAAAAAAAAAAGAGGAGGTTCTGAACTCGTCGGCATTGTTTTTCCTTTGTAAAATGTTCCATAAATACTCGAAGACACCTACCCAGGGGCGTGCATAGGGAGGGGGAAGGGACACCTGTTGGCCCGGGGCCGAGCCTGGAGGGGTCCCAATATTTTTGTAACTAACGGTGAAATATAGGGGTAAACAATATGGAGAGGGGCCCGGAAAAGTTATTTGTGATGTGCTCCAAAATTTCTGTGCACGCCCCTGCCTGTACCGATAAGGAAAAGTCTTTTTTTGTTTGAAACAGCATAATTCCTCGGCAGTGTAATGTTAATCAAGTTCAGGTATGATGAAATTGAAGGAACTTTTCAAATATCATACTCACATTTAAATCGATTTGTACTTTATTAGCATTGTATATCGTCTCACTTAGTGAACCAGTTTTTATGTTTTTTCTGTTTAGTGGTGGTTTTGTTTAGGGGTGGTCTAACTTAGGTTCCATATCTTTGATTTTGCCTATTTGTTCTTTAGGGAAAAGTTAAGGGTAAAACAATAAATTTCATGCAATTTCCCTCACAAACGATTAAACATAAAACCCATTGATAAACAAAGGCCATAAAACAAAGGTTTATACTTTCTTTATTTATAGTTAAAGAAAGTACTAAAAATATATATTATTAAGAGTAATGATAATGAAATTTTGAATTAAGGATTCTCTGAAGCAAACATAAAATTCATTCTAGTGGAATTCTTAATCTTCATCTATAGTGGGGCCATGTGAGTAAACATGCGACTTTTATCGCGAGTTACATGACACTAATTGCGAAACATAAATTACAATTTACAATATTACAATTCTAAAATTTACAATTTTACAAATTTAAACTTAAAGCGATTTGTTTTTTCTTTTTTTTAAGTGGCTCGTGCATTTGCTCGAAAGCAAACTTTGATAAAGTTGAACAAATGATGAAGGCAATTTTTTTGTACATAGTTACGCATTTGAAAAAACCTTTCTTCACAGTCGTCGGAAGTCTCCGAAACGCTCGCTGTGTTATTTACACCACTGAAAAGAAAAAAATAAATTACATTTAATAAAAAGTAATTTATTTTTTTCTTTAAAAAAAATCGCCTTCAAAAAATAACCAGGCGCTAAAAAGCAAAAAATAACTAATCACACTTACAATCTATTTCCTACCCAAACATAGAAATGAAATTTATTTTACAATTCCAGTACAAAAATCAACTAAACTAAACACCGAATTATAAAATAAACACTGATTTAAATTACTATACGATGAATTATTTTAAATACCTAACTAATTATATACGATCTCTTAATTTTCAATAACCTTTTGAAGTCGGGGCCGCCTATAAACTACTACCTAACGTAACTGAGTAGGTTTAGTTTTAAAGACTAATTTCGCGTATAGTTAAATTAGTATTTAATTCAGGATTTGGTGGGTTGTCAGTTACCTTATGTAGTTGTTTATAGGAGGCCCCGACTTCAAAAGGTTATTAAAAATTAAGAGATCGTACATAATTAGTTAGGTATTTAAAATAATTCATCGTGTAGTAATTTAAATCAGTGTTTGTTTTATAATTCGGTGTTTAGTTCAGTTGATTTTTATACTGGAATTGAAAATTAAATTTCATTTCTATGTTTGGGTAGGAAATAGAATGTAAGCGTAATCAGTTATTTTTTTGCTTTTTAGTTTCTGGATATTTTTTGAGGGCGGTTTTTTTTTTTTTAATTTAAAAGTAATTTATTAATAAATGAGAAAAAGTGTTTTTCACGAGTTCACAGTTTGCTGGTGTTAATGTAGTTGAAAGTCTCAACAGATTTTATGTACTGAAAATAGATTTAAGGCCAGAGAAAGTGGAACGTTCTCGGGCAAAACAAAAAGAAAAAAAAAAACTCCTTAATGAGGAGAGTCAAACTTAGACATTCACAACTTCAGAACATGAAATAAATGGGTAAAACATGACCACTTTAACAATTATGTTATAGATCTAAAGTGGAGAAAAACCCTGAGAAATTAAAGTAAGAAACAAAGTTCCGCTGCAAGTGCTAAAGATCAACACCGGGGATTTCGGACCCGTTTACTAGGTGGGTGTTGGTGGAGACGCGGACTCCGTCTCCACAAATCCGAAAATAGTGTTTTTAATCCCGCGCCAATGTTAGTCCCGCGGGATTTCGGGATTGTAAGGAGCCAATACCGCGGGATTGACTTTATTCTTCTAAAAGTTGAATTAATAGAAAAAGGTTTGCTTTTGAGGGAGGACTACATTTGTTACATGAATTAGTAGTTATCTCGAATTCCGTACATCAATTGTAGAGTACTACAAAGTCTCATTTTAATTAGCGAGATTCATTTGATTCGTAAAAGTATGCTTTAAAAAAGTCCAATGCTTCTTAACAATGCATCGCTCGAATAAGGGGGGGGGGGGGGCTGGAGAATGCGGAAAAAATAATGGATTTGATGAACACGCGTGATGTGGCTCTACTGCAGATGGTTTTACTGAGACTAAATAATTGTGGACATTTGGCAAAAGATACTACCATCTTCTAATATAGATTTTTCCTTTCTAAAGGCAGTCATGTTAGGGGGTTTTGCTCAACAACTCGGACAAAAACGATGTTTGTTTGATTTGAATATTACTCTATTCAATTTAGCTTGCCTTGTTGCTTCATTAATAGTGATTATTGCATCAGTGCATTTGATCCATCACAGCAGGGAGTGAACTCTGATTTGATCACAGTCTCAGAAAAAGTTTTTGAATAACTTCGCTAATTTTACCTCTCACTTCAAAGAGACAATCACAAAAATTTGAGCAGCTTAACGTACTGCCCTGTCATAAAAGTTATCTAGTGTTTCATCCAAATTTCTGTCATCTCTTTTGGCGCTGTGCTGAACATTGAAGATTGCTCAGCTAATTCAACCTAAATCACCCACATTTGTATTTGCTTCACGGTGAGAAAGACATCGACAGGCATTTTCTACAGATTGGAGATCATAAATAAAAAATTATGTCAGGTTTTTCATTGCTTTCTTTTTCGGAAAAAATATTGTGCACTTTTAGTAAGTTAAAGGTTTTGAGAGTGTTTTCATAATTGTTCAAGCATTGCATTCAGGCAACTCCATCGGATTTTGTATCGACCTTATCTGAAGCATAATTTTCTGGGTTTCAATATTTAGCAATAGCTTCGAAAAAGTTTATATCTTTTATTCATTTTTACAAGTGCTGTACGTATGAACACCGAAACCTCAAATGAGGATACCAGTTCATTCTCAGGAAAATATACTGAATTTTACTGCTTTCTTGAATGGTAAATCCACCGTTCATAATATGAGAAGAAGTTTTTCTTGCTCGTCTTGCAGATATATAGGAAGATGATTAAAACTCCAGATGATACTTGTAAAAATATTCATTTTATGGACGGCAAAAGTGGAAAATTGTTTGCATGGAAAATCTTTGCGGGATTGCAAATCCTGCGGGATTTTGCTCTACATCCCGCTAAATATAATGCTGTATCTTGCGGGATTCGTGTTCGGGATTGCGAGATTGGATATCGTACCCGAAACACTCCAATTCTTAGTCCAATGACTTATCCGATAGGGTATCAACTGCCCAAAATGCGTGTTTATCAGTTTTTTATTGGTTACGAATAGACAAATCACAAAACTAATTAAGGACTTTCCTGATGCTACCGACAGTCCCCCATCCTGAGTAAAACTGATTTAAACGATTTATTGCTGTAGGACTTTAAAAAAAAATGATGAGAAAAAGTTAGCTTTCAGTAAAAAAGAAAAAAAAGAAGCAAAAAGAAAAGAGTTGCCCGCTCTTACAAAAGCACTAAACCTGCATATAAACTGTGAGATAAAACTGTACGGGTACGTTTGCATTTAAACATAATCAACATATGTAGCTCCAAGTATTCGAGATGTATCGCAAAGGATAGTATTGTTTTATGACATAATGACCGTCAAAGTTAAGAATTGAAAGATAACGAACAACTAAGACAACTAAGACTAACAATATAATTTACATTACTCTTTTTATAAGATAAAACTAAATTTCCTATCAGTGAAAAGACAGAACTTTCTCCCTATTTCGAACATGTAGTAAACCTTAATCCTTATTGGATCAGAATTGTTTCGGAATCACTTCTATGTTTACGAAAATTGGATTTAAGAAACAAAGGAAAATAAAGAAGGGGGAGGGCATGATAGACTTTTCAAACATTTTTCAATATTTTCATGACAAAAGAATCAGATTCTCAAATAATAAAAAGTTTATATTTGTCATTAGATGAAAATATAAATATATAAATCAGCCATCTTAGTTTATTCACATATTTTTCAGTTTAAACGGTGACTTGGCGTCGCTCAGATAACTAATTAGATGGGGAAATAAATTAGTCACTTTGTTTCAGTAAAATTTTAAAGCAACTTTTAAACTTAAAACTGTTCACCACGGCTTCTAAAACAAATATGGCATACGAGATTTTGTGACAAAATTGCTTTCCAGAAACGTAGCAATTTATATGCAAATTTTCTATCCCGATTACTTAGTGCCCATTCTAATGCAATATTCTACATTTCGCTACTTCTGTAGCTTAGCTTTTGGAATATTTAGTAAAACAATTAATACGCGTTTTAAAGTTGCGTTTAATTTTAGTAAGCGTACTTTATTACAAAGCTTTATCGTGTTTTCGATCCCCTGTATAATTGTTCCTTAAAATTTCTAATTATACGAACTACCGTAATTTCTATATATTTGTGTAATTGTCTCAAGTTTAATATGTTTTATCTGTCTAGCTCTTTTGATATCCTTATAGAAATGTTGCGAAACTTTTCGTGAAAGGAAGAATTTTATCATTTTAACTATTTGAGAAAACTTCACAGTTAAATTGCTAATTTCGATTTTTAGTAGTACAACCCACAAATAAAGGTTTCTGAAATATAACGTTAAAGTAATTACTAATTCAAATTTATGATTTCGAAAGATTTTAAGTAAGTAAAAAATTATTTTCAGGCAACGTAACTAAATCTTTACAGCCACATTGGGACAATAAGGTCCAGCAGAAATTTCCATAACACTATATGGGATAAATATTCTTCAAATAAGTTTCTGTCCCACTGACTGTTTGCGATTACACTGACATTTTTGTGTATGTTTTTACGCATATACTGATTTAACCTACTAAAGCTCTAATTTCACTGTTTGTTTAGAATAAAAAAATCTGTTAAAAAGGTTAGTTAATAAGCATGGTATATTCCATCAAAAATGTTACAAATGTAGATTTAAATTTTCTGTGTCATGTGACGTTTGCTAAATTTAAAAGTTTCAATCCGTACACTACCCGTAGGTAAAACCTGATTTTAAAAGAGTTTCAATTTCTTTTAAATTCATTTCAAACTGTTATATTGCAATCTTTGAGTACTTTTGTAAGCATTGTCGCTTTACTTTTTTTTTCTCATTAAGTAAAAACAAAGTTCATAAGCATTCGTAAGACATCTAAAAAATAACTTTCTCTAAAGTATATGTATAATTATAACTATTGTTTTCAAGCAAAAGTATTTGCACAGCAATGAACATTTCAGGAACAATGAATATCGAAGAATCTAACAGTCTAGCCCTTCAAGTGGCCGTGACGTAAAATTCCTTCACCCAGCGATGTATTGAAGAGCGGCCGTGTCGAAAAATTTGGCCTTGAATATTCTGCTTCGAGAACGGTTGCGACGTAAAATTCTATGGAAGAATATTCATGGCGAAATTTTTCGACACGGCCGCTCTTCGATACATCGCTGGGTGAAGGAATTTTACATCACGGCCGCTTGAAGGGCTAGAGCAGTAGTGCTCAACCTACAATCCGCGCTCCGCATCCGGCCCTCGAAATTGATCCATGTGACCAGTTATTTTGTTTAATGTTATAAATCTAAAGACACGCTTGGTGAGAATGTCACAAGTCTAAAGTCATTGTCGTACAAAAAGTACAGTAGCATACATCTCCTTTCAACATGATTTTTCAAAAGCACAAATAAAACTTTTTCTTTTACTTCCAAGAGAAACATAAAATGTGAGAAATTCATAAGCAACAAACTTACAATCCGATTTAAATTAACATACGGAAAAGAAAGGATGAAATGAAAGAAAGTTTAACGCGGGAAAAACGTAGATTCGGAGGACGTACAATCGCGGTTTCACTGTACACCTAACAAGGATATTAATGTTAGAGACATCACCGACACTATCTATATATATATATATATACATATATATATATATATATATATATATATATATATATATATATATATATATATATATATATATATATATATAAATGTATGTTTGTGGGTATGTGTGTATGTTCCTTATACACATCCACAGTTTTCGTCGGATTTCTTTTAAATTTGGCACAAAGGTAAATTGTTGCTCAGGAATTCATATAGGTGGGTTTTTGGAATTTTAAAAAGACCCAAAGAGGTCTAATTTCATATCTTGAGTCATAAAATTGCTCTTTTCTGCACGAACGAATTTTTGTATAGTTATGAATTTGGTCTGGATGAAAAGCTTGTCAATAATAAAATTGTTTTAATAAGTGCTCTTTGTATTACACGTCTGTTTAGTGTTTGAATCTTTTATACACATTCGTACTTCGTTATATTTTTAAAACTATTTATTAACTTATGCCAATATTTGAAGGAAACGTGCGGACGAATATTAAGAAAACCGCAGTAAAACACTGTGTCAGTTAAACAATGCGCAATTTTCAAAAAATAACTATTGCAGTATTTGTAGTTCTTCCTTAGCAAAAGAAAACACACCAGAGTAAATGCGTCTCCTGATTTGATAAACAGAAGCAGTTCCAGACATTTTCTCACTAAAAGCTAATCAGGCTGAATTTACGGAATTTCTTGCCGAGACTGGTCGAGAATATTTGCCTCAATCATTCTCAACGAAGTAGAAAATTTCATTTGCTATGTTAAGACAAAAGGTAATAGGAGAGAACTTTTTTTGTGTACCTATTTATCATGTTTTAGTGATTTACTGAAAGTGTACAAAAGCTTCAAAGTGTTTTTTTTTAAAACTATTAAAGGGAGTTTTGCATACACTTAGTAAAAAATGAAAATTATGCTTGATATATTATCTTTAATAATAATAAAGCTGAAAGTATTTCTGTCTGGATTTCCGGAGGATGTCTGGGGGCCTGTAGGATGTTTGGATATCTGTGACGCGCATAGCACCTAAACCATTCGGCCGATTTTCATGAAATTTGGCATAAAGTTAGTTTGTAGCATAGCGGTGTGCACCTCGAAGCAAATTTTTCAAAACTTCGATGTGGTTCTTTTTCTATTCCAATTTTCAGAACAAAATTATCATAAGATGGACGGGTAAATTACGAAATTATCATAACGTGGAACCGTAACATGGGTACAAGCCAATTGGCGAGAAAATTTACCACCCATTATTTGTAAATATACAGGCGAACCAAAAGACCTTTTAATTTTTCTATTACGAGCAAAGCCGTGCGGATACCACTAGTGCATATATATATATATAGAGAGAGAGAGAGAGATAGTGAACAAATTATTATGATCAATTGGCGCATATGGCTATAACTTGTCGTTCGAAAACCCATCTGCGTTCCTTCTTGGGTGCCTAAGTACCTATCTGTAAAATTTGGTCGCGGTCCGACATAACGACATAAACTGTAGATTTTGTGTACAGAACACACACTCATGTATTCTTTGTTTTATTTACATAAATTTTTGATCATTTTTGGATCAACATTTATTTTCTACAATGTAAGAAAAGCAATATTTTAAACATTCCAGTGTTAAAATAGAGAACTTGAATGCATTTTTAAAAGAAAAAAAAACGTGAATTTTAAGACACCCACCTTGGAAAGGAATAACTGTAACTACTGAAAATAAGATTTATAGCGGTACCCACAAGGCTTTGCCCGTAATTAAAAATTGAAGGGTCATTCGATTCACCTGTATATTTACAAATAATGGGTGCCGAATTTCTCGCCAATTTGCAATGTTCATTTGCTCGCCCATGTTACGGTTCCATGTTTTGAAAATTTGGTAATTTTAACGTCCACGTCATTATGATTTGCTCCGTAAAATGTTCCTAAAGTTGGAATAGAAAAATAAGAAAATCAAATTTTCGAAAAATCGCTTTGAGGTGCACACCCTCATGCCACAAACTAATTTTGTACCAAATTCTATGATAATCGGTAGAATGGTTTAGGCGCTTTGCGCGACACAGAGGGATATCCCGACAGAGATCCGGACAGAGATCCAGACAGATGTTCCGACAGATCCGGACAGATATCCCTACAAACTTTGAGCTTTATTATTAGTAAAAAAATAACGGTTAATGGTTGTTCAATATGGACAACTACGACAACTACTTCTAAGTTTAAATTATTTTTATACACAGTAATTTAAATATTCTTCCCACAATAAATTTAAAAAATTAAAAACACATTTTAACTGAGTAAATGGCATTTTACGTAAACCTCAGAACATTATCTTTTATGTATTTGAAGAGAAAGAAAACATTTGAAAGATTAAGATCTTCTTTTACGAAAGCGAAACATTTAAATTTTTGTACTTATAGAAACATTCAATTTTTAAAGAGGGGTAATAAAAAATTATTATTGGCAATTTTCATACCTGTAACTGTTTAAGAAATAAATATGCAAATGCTGTTTCTCTAGAGTTCATGTACTTTGAATGCCTTCCCCATTTTAATAGGCTTCATAAAAAGAAACGAATTGTATATTTTTTACTTCTCTGACACAATAATGGGACACTCTTTCGGAAAAAAGATGATAGATAGTCTTTTGGAACATAAAGATTATTTTTTGCTTCATTGTTGTCCTTTTACGAAGTAAAGGAAGTATTGTATTCGCGAAAAAAATTTCACCCAAAAATCAGCCTTTTTCAACCTTAATTTCCATTTTGCTCGCCCCCAAATGAATACCGAGTTTTTTTTTTCAACCTGACTACACGAGGATACATGCCTAAAACGTATATTTATTGAAATCACGAAATTTACATTTTGTCGATTCCCAAGTTAATTACAACGAGTTTTCTCGTGACGTCCGAATGTATGTGCTGCATCTCGCATAACTCAAAAACGGAATGTCCCAGAAAGTAAAAATTTGGTACGTAGACTTCTAGTGGGGCGTAGTTGTGCATCTCTCCTTTTGGTTACATTCGGATGTTACAAATGGGGTCTTTTACATCTTTTTGAGGGGAAATCATTGTTAATTTCAATGCAAACTCAAGAGGTGCAATAATTAAGCAAATACTTGGTGATATTTCGCCAAGTTTTTTCGCCAACTTAGCGACAAATTTGAAGGGTTTTTTTTCTATTTTTTTACCTGGTATCATTTTGGCCACTATTGACAATATTAGAGATAGTTAACCATAGAATCATATTAAAATGTCCAATATAGGGAAAATTGATCTCTATAAGCAGGGGTGCACTTCGCCTAAGGGCAAAGGCGCACCTCCTAATGATCGCGAAAACCCCCCAAAAGCAAGGCTTCCCCTTCCAAAAATGTGAAAAACACCCCTCAAAACAGCCGCCTAAAAATTTGAATGGCACAGTCCTGCGCCATGAAACCCCCCCCCCCCCGAGGGCGGGCACCCCTGCTATAAAACTTTTTTTGCTTCAATTCGCAACAATTTAGGAGTAAAAATATTAAAAGTGTTTCTTTGCTTCTTCCAAGGAACTATTATCATTAAATTGGAGTAAAAAGAAGCCATGTGATGCACACATCAGCTCTTTCTTGTTTCCGTTATGAGGCGGTTGCAGGAGAGTGCTATGGTGGCCCCATACAAGTATCTCTTACACTACCTAATCTACTTCTGCGCACTGTGCTAAAAAATTGTATTTTCTTTGTTATTTTGCGAAACAATAATTTTAAAAACAAACTTTATTGCAGAGTATTTATTAGTTGTTTTGATAATTGTAAGAAATATTTTATTTAGTAGAGTGAACAGAAGCTTTTAATACGAAACATGCCGTGGTGTATTTTTCGGAAATTTTTCCATAATATGGCAAGCAAGCTCAAATTACATTCCTCGTAATGGTAAAAAGCAATGTGCTTCATTAAAAGGTTGAAAATAAACTAATCGCAAAATATGAAAAGAGTTGGAATAGATACATAAGGAGGGTGGCCCAAAGTAGGTAGGTAAAGAAAAAGAACGTTCAAATATCGTAGTTTTTGGATTTTTATCGCAACAATTTCGGCTTTATTTCGCAGCAGGGATCGCGAATAAAATAAAAATTGCGATTTTGAACATTTTTCAATCAAATATGAAGTAATAATTGATTGGATCAATTGACTAGCTAACTGCCATTATTAAAAAAAAGAAAAAAAAAAGTTATACTTATATAATTCAAATTAAAAATCCAAGTCAGCACCTTTGTTTATAAAACATAAATAATTGATTAAGCTAATAAACTAATTGCTATCATCAAATATCATTTTTTAAAAGTTATACTTATCATATTTAAAAAGATCCAAGTCAGTACATTTGCCGTCAAAATTATAATTAAATACATGATTAAACGCTTTTTCCCTACCCGTTCTGTCTGAAAGCACGTTTTTCGTTTCAATAATATTAACTAGGGTTTCCAATCCCAATCCCGAATCCCACGGGATCCCGCATGATATTTAGCGGGATTAATTCCTCCGGAGCAAAATCCCGCAAAGATTTTCCATGCAAGCTTTTTCCATCTTTTGTCCCTCACAAAACGAATATTCCGCAAGCATCAACTGAATCCCTCACCATGTATGTTTGCAAGAAAAGCAAGAAAACTTTGTGTTGCATAAATGATGAACGGTGGACTTACCATTTAAGAACACAATAAAATAGAGCATCCTTTTCTGAGAATGCATTGGTATTCTCATTCGAGGTTTCGGTTTTCCTTCTTTCAGATATTGGGAATGTGCGTAAAAATTTCAAACGTTTTCGAAAACCATCACTAAAATTTGAATCCAAGGAAATTGCGCTTTAAAAAAATGAGAAAGTGTATTACAGATTGCAAAACCCGCTGGAGTAGTCTAAATGCAACATTGTAACGCTTGTGTAAGCTTAACACATTGACTGCGTCGTCGACAGCCTATATATGGACTCCCTGTGCTAAGCTAATTATTTAAAACAATTTGAAGACACAGTTTTATTGGACTTTTTAATGAATAATACAGCATACAAAACAAATTCTGTATATTTTTTTCTAGAAATTTTCCACAGTGTGAAATTTTTCAAAGCAAGGGACAACATATAAGGTATCTCGTTTGATCACGCGCACGCCTGCTTGCATCAGAAAATGTTTTCACAGCAAACGCAGGTGTGGCGCCATTTTGTGTTCTCTTTTTGAACCTTGTCTAAATATTCGTCTATGCACGGCAGAACAGCCAGGAAAGCCAATGGAACCCGCTGAAAAAATATAGCAACGTGTTGGCTGGAGGACGAGTTATCTCGTCCCTAGCAGTCGATGGGCTAAGGAATGTACTCAAAATCTTTAACTTACTAAACGTGCACAATATTTTTTTCCGAAGTAAAACAACAGTGAAAAACCTGACGTTATTTATGCTCTCTAACCTGTAGAAAATGCCTGCCGATGTCTTTACCATCGCGAAGCTAATATAAATGTGTGTGGTACCTTGAAAATTATGTTGGATCAATTACTGAAGCAATCTGCAATATTCGGCACGACTCTAAGAGTAAACCTTGAATGATACACAGGATAACTCACATGACAGTGCATACATAAATCTTTTAAAGTTTTTGAGTGTCTCTTTAAAATGAAAGGGAAAATTATCGAAATCATCCAAAAACTTTTACTAAGGTTACTACTTTATAAGACTAATCAGCATTCACTCCCTGTTGTGATGTATCAAGTGCACTGGTACAATGACCAACGTTAATTAAGCAACAAATTTGTTGTTCACCGTGCTACTTATATTGGATAGAGCAAGATACGCAAATAAAATAGACATGTTTTTGTCCGAAATTTGTAGTTCTTGGGGAAAAAAAAACAAAACATGACCTCCACTGGAAAAGAAAAATGTATTTTAGAAGGTGATAAAATTTGTTGGGTATCTTTTGCTGAATGTCCATAATTATTTGATTGTAAAGCCAAATGTAGTGGAGCCACAGCGCTCGTTTTCATCAAGCGCCTTAATTTTTGCGCAAAAATCCTTCTCCGTCCCATGCGAGCTCGTTCTTTATTAAGATGCATTGAACTTTTTTAGGGTTCACTTTTGCATGCCAAACCTTAGTTGCTAATGGGGTGGTTTCCTTCAGTGAAAAGTACTAGTTTTACGCATTGAAATGGATAGAATGAGCAAAAATAATAACATAGACCCAGAAAATACCTTCATTTTCCCAACAGTTTTTTTTAAATTAATTTTTAAGTGTCCGATTTTTCAAACAAGGCGTGGTCTTGATGACGTCACAAATGATGTACTTTGCCGCATCTTTTTACTACGTTTCCACGTTTTGATAATCAAGCAGCGAATTAAAATTGCACTCTATGCTTGTAATCAACCCTATCGTTACCAATACACGTGAGTAAAGATGCAAATTAAATATTTTGCACTGTGGATGGCAACTCTGAATGGTATTTCATCATTTGTGATGTCATCGGGCAGAAGCCGTCAACAATGAAAGCCACCTGATTTAAGTAATTTTTTAAAAATATTAAACGTAAACAAATTTATCAAAAAATGGTCAGATTCTATGTTTTTAAGCATGCTCTTTCATAAAAAAATACTTTTAAAATTTTGGAAACGACCCCATTGGGGTGTGAATTTGTAGTGCTCTTTACTTGGTGTAAGGAAATCTAGAAAACTACTAATTCAAGTAACAATCAAGTTCGTTCTAAAAAGCTCAAATTTTTCTATTTAAAATTAAAATCTAATTTTTTTAAGAATAAAGTCAATCCCGCGGGACTGACTTTATTCTATCCCTACAATCCCGAAATCCGGCGGGACTGAAATCGGCGAGGGATTGGAAGCCCAAATTATAACCTAACATTAAAAAAATAATAAAAAAAATTAGGCGGAATGACCATTGTAGTTTATAGATGGATGGTTTCAGAATAAAATAATAGTATCGAATATATAGAAATAAACTGTTCTTCGATTAATCACAAATTACATACTTAGTTACAAGTTACAGTACACTAAAAATACTACATACAAGTTGCAACATGAAATTCATACAATGTTCTGAAACAACTACATTTGTGCTATAACGAAATTTTAAGTGGACTAATGTACAAAATAAAAACTTTTAAACAAAATAAAAAAAAATTATGGAACTTGCCCTAGATGCTTATGTTCAGGCCGTTGAGAGGTTAAAATAAACTTTAAAATGATGGATACTTAAATATTTTAAACGAATCTCAAACACTGGCAAATATAACGGGATTCAGTTTCTTTGGTATAAGATAAAGTTCCTACTAGATCTAAGTACTGATAATACTACACTCAGGACTTAGGTTAATATTAACTCCATGATGTTGGGTGGAAAATAATCCCGGAAAATTTCCAAATCTCTAGTTTTAAAATGCATTTTAACTTTATATTTTTCAAAAATTCCACTTTGGATGTCATTGCGTACATCATACATTAAAAGCCCTACATGTCAACGTCTGCATGAAAAAAAAAATAAATAAAATAGACGATACATTTATGTTACTTCATAATTGGTTTGTGAACCTCATTTTTTTTTTTTTTTTTAATTTTCTGTGACAAAAATTTGATGTTGTTATTTTTATAGCGCAGCTGTTACGAACTTTGTTAAATAGAAATATCTTTATCTTAGTAAGAGCGTTTGAAGTAAACTTTTTTTGCTGTTTCCTACAACAACTTTAGAGTATCTGAACTCTTACGAAACATTTCTAATCTTCCTTCCAGACTTAGTTCCGTGATTAAAAATCAAAAAGGGAAACACAAGAATCAAGAAGAGGGATAAAACTGTTGCATCATGCGATGTTTAGATAAGTTTTTCGGGAATTATGTGTCAAACTTTCAAACATTTAGTCCTCGGGATTATTGTACGTATTTTCTGAACTTATCATTTGTGATTCATTATTTTTTTTATTTCATGGCTAAATCCGTAGTCTGTTGTTCACTTAGTGCTTTAAAAGCTGCTACACGTTCTTAACTCGGCGTTTGTGAAATTATTGCCTGAAATAACCCAACTTCTTTTTACATTGTTTCTTATAGAAATTTTCAAAAGATCTTGTGTGTCTAAATTTTTATGAATTAGAAAATTAGACTAGATTAGATAAAGCGTAATTTTTACTATATGTATATTCCTTTTTTTAAAGCATTTACGAGAGAAAAATAAAATTAATCTGCAGTGTGACATGTGTTATGTTACCTTTCATAAAGAACTGGTGACCGAAGGTTTAGATAGGTACAAAAAATAAATAAATAAATAAAATAAAATAAAATCACCGAAGATATGTATACAATTTTCTTTGTTTTTTCCCCCAGGCACAAATGAAACAGTTTTTACAATTACTATTGAAAAACATTAGCTATAATAAAATGATAAGGGAATTATAATAAGTGCAGCGTAATCATAATCTATGTATTTTTTCCTCCGGATTAGTCTTTTATTCTTGTGATAAAGGAATAGAAAAATAAGAAAAGTTCTCTTTGAACTGTTTTGATGCATGCTTATTCATGAAGCTTGCTGATAAAAGAACACACAAAAACCTTTTCTCAGCAAGTCTTATCTCGGACAATCTTATGCAAGATCGCTTAAGGATTTAAAAGGATTGATTAAATGATTCAATGAACTTATTCGCTTAACTTGTTAAACAATATATATTTATTTTATTTTGCATTGATTTGTCTTTTACTTTAACGGTTCCAGTAAATTTTTTTTGGCTCTTTTCGAAATTTTATATTTTCCATTTATTAAATCTTGCATTTACATAAATTCATTGTAAATTCTCTTTACCAAGTTAGTGTGGTTCTACTTCTTTTGTTTTTTTTTTTTTTCTATGCAGTTTTTTTTCTTACAAGTGTTCTAAACAATAGATTACATAAACTTTTCTAAACATTTTTTGTATTAGATATATAGGGGAACGTGGGAAAAAGTGAAATAGCAAAATGTTAAATGTTTGCAGCGCCACCCATCGGTGAATATTTTAACTGTGTAGAAACACAAGCCTACTTTTCCAGTCAGAAAGAAGGTTGCCTCTGAAGATCAAAGAATATAATAATAAAACCAGTTTTCAAAAAGTTGGAGATACTTATATTCTAATAGTTATTGTAGAAAGATGGCAAATGCTTGGTTTTCTTTCTTTCTTTTTTTTTTTTTGTAAACTGTAACTGGAATATCTATTAGCAGTTGTCAGTTAATTCAAGAATTTGCTGAATAAATGATGCGAAAAGTTTGTTCTTTCTTGAAAAATCAAAAGTTGCCTAACGTTGTATAACGCAACAAATTAAAACGTCGGACAGCCACATTTGAACTTAACAAGTTCAATACCGTAGTTCGAAACATAACAAGAAAACTTGATATGTGTTTAAATAA
Source organism: Uloborus diversus (assembly GCF_026930045.1). NCBI lineage: Eukaryota > Metazoa > Arthropoda > Arachnida > Araneae > Uloboridae > Uloborus > Uloborus diversus. Next base: position 6,787,071 of record NW_026557765.1, read on the forward strand.
AAAGCACTTATTTATGCAAAACTTAGTACTATGCTTTATGCACAACGCGGAACGGTAGAACTTATTTTGTTGCGGTTTGTTTTATTCAGAAGAATATTTTTTCTGATTAAAAAAAATATGCAACGTTTTGAAATATGTGCTTTAGTTTATTTTCCAGTCTTTTGAAAAAAAAAATCCTCAAAAATGTCGATTTCAAAAATTTTCACTTTTTTACAGTTTATTAATACTACTGAGCACTACGTTCCCTGTAAAGAAGAGCTTGCACTTTTTCGTTTAACAGATTTTAGAGGCATATGAAAAATTGGGAGTTTTTAAGTAACTCTTTACGCAATGGCAGATCTGAAAATTCAAAAAAAAAAAAAAAAAAAAAATCCCAACAAGTGGCCAGAAAACACTTTTGATTAAGTTATGTAGAGAAATTTTCATTTTGATTCGGCATTTTATTCAAGATACTGAATTTAGTGAGAACAAAATGGCATATTGCGCTTAACGATTCTTTTGGCGTTACGCTGAAAGGTTGCAAGTGGAAATGCAGCCATTTGGCTGGACACTTCGTTCTTGTTTCCATAAAAAATAAAACTCCTGGATAAACTGGAAGATTCTACCATATATATTCTTAAATCATTAAGAATACTCTCACGTATTGCTAGAATTTAAACAGCAGTGAAAAAAAATACTAAGGAACACATTTGAGTTATGCATATTCTTCTTTATTTGCCTTCATACATTTGGCCACAATAAAATTTGCCGCCCTAGGTGGTAGGTGGCACAGGTTGCCTACCCCTGAAGTCGGTCCTGGGAGAAAGGCAATAAAACCGCGGCTCTTGTGTTAAATCTAGCAGGAAAGCAGGCGCATTATGGACACCCAACTCTCGTTGCAACTCCCCAACAGAGTTACTAACTGGAAAAAAAAATCAAAGGACAGTTTTATATGTAGATAAATGAGCTGAATAATGGTACGTTTACCTCATATGTCACTTTTCGATTATATTTTCTACCGTGATAAAAAAAATAATAATAATTTGAACTTGGACATCTGGAATTCAAATTATGTTCTTCGCAATCACGAGTGTGTGTGTGTATGTAGGCGTTTGTGTCTCTGTGCAGGCATGAGTCTGTGGGTATTTGTGTGTGTGTAGGGGTGTGTGTGTGAATGTGTGTGTGTAGGATATAGACGCAACCTGGAGACTGTTTTCGCTGGAGGGGCAGCATCGTGAGGCGGTGGTGCTGCAGAGGGAAGCGGGGAAAAATAAAATCATAGCAACATCAAAACAGTCAAATGAGAGCAATAAGAAATGTGATTGCTCAAAAAAAAAAGACGTGAACGTTGTCGCCATATTTGCTCTCCTCTTTGATTAAAAAAATGCATAAATGGCAATCACTGCATTATTACCAATAAGAAGCGCTTATGGTAACATCTGAACAATTGCGTTCATTCTTTCTTTCAGCTAATTAGTAGTTTAATGGTAAATGCAAAGTAAGATCTAATTTTCATTTTCTTAAGTAGTGTATTTAAGTGTTAAAGTATGCACTTTTACTAAAACCATTATTTTTTATTATTTTACTACTTTAATGTATTTAATTTATTTAATTTTCCCGAAAGAAAGAGATAAAATTTCACGATTAAATTTATTTAATATGTTTTTTATTTTAGAGAACATGCTTTAAAATAAATATAAGTAATTTTCTAGCAACAAACTTTTTCTTTGAGTTGGCTACAATTTGCAAAAAATTTAATGCAAAGGAAAAATGGGTAATTTTTTTTCTAAAAAAAAGACTGAATAAAAATGCTATCTAGTTAATATACAAAAATTATTACTAAACAAAAAATGCATTGTTCCCACGGGATTTATAGACACATCTCTCAGCATTTGAAAGAGTACGAAACAAAACGCATCAAATAATTACTCATTTTAAAATACTAAGAAGAAATCTATTTTTTAAAAAAGTATAGGCTCATTTAACATTAGCAAATAATAATATTAATAATTTACTGAAGTGTAAAAGCAGACACGAGGCAATTAATTGCAATAACAAGCCATAATGTAAGCAAATACAGTATAAATCAACTTAGTTTTTTTTTTTTTTTAATCTGAAAACTGTTTGGTAGAATTTATATTTTTAACTTTTTGGTATAAATTAGAAACTAGATATTTTTCTGGAGAGCGAGCAGATTTATCAACACTGAAATATCTCATATTTGTTTATTTTTCGTTTAGAATAAAATAACAGTAGAGAATACTGTTCATAATAATTTAAAATATATTCAAGTAAATTTATTTATAACAGTTGAATTATAGTTTTTATGAAGCATGTACTTTCTCGTATTTATTTACTTTAAAAGTGCATAAAATTTAGTTAAACCAGTAATAAAGGTAGCAGTTTTTTTTTAAAGACTCGATGTCCATGCACAAAATATATTTTACTCATTAGCTATTACAGATCATGCATAAATAATTTTTTAAGAAGATAAACTAGATGTTTCAATGTTTTCAACGCAACTCGTTTATAGTTTGAAATTTATGTAACAAGAAGCAATACATTACAGAAGTAATAAAATGCAAATTTATTCCAAAGACGTTTTTATGAGACGTTTTAGAGCAATGTATTCAGTGATTTGGTTTAAGTTAGAGCATAGCTATAAGCTAGGGTAAATAATAAACAAAACGCACAACGGAGGTAAAAATTTAAGTAAAATAAAATGTTAAATTGAAGTATTTTATGTATTCGTTATACGGAAATTCATCTTAAATCTCATGTTTTCGTCAATCTTCTTCAAATGCAAATTATTATTGACTTAAAACAGCAAAAAAAAAAAAAAAAACACACAGGAAGAAACTACTTAAAACTTAAATTGAGCAAATACGTATGCAGCAAAACTTTCACATCCATTTTAGAATTAAACATCCATTTTATTTTTTTGTTTCCTTTGCGAAAGCTTGTTTTTTTTCAGTTCTTTCATATTCAAAAAGAAAAACGTAACTATATGCATATTTTTTGGTAATGAGATAACTAATTCTTAATTCATGAACTAATCTAAATTCTTGGCAACGGTTCTTGAGTTTTAAAATGAAGCACGATATTTAAGCATTAAACTAAATTATCTTCCTTTGCTCGAACGTGAAAATCAGCATAATATTTCTGTAAATGTATTAATAAAATATATATTGATGCGATATATATAAAAAAAATTAGATTTCATAACTTAAAAGTATTTCGATTTATAGCAGATTCCGAATTTATCGTTTTTTATCGTTTGATACATTCTTAGAATATTAAAACTAGGTGGAAGATCTAATTTGAAATACATGAGGTCCTTCAATAATAACTGTACCGCTCAAGACATTTAAATGTTTCATTTGTTTAATTCCGTTTGTCTTTTAAATCCTTACGTAATATTTTGATAAAGTTAGAAAAGTAGCATGTAATTGTGATAAAGTTATAAATACTGCGCCAAAAGCAGTTTTTGTTAATAACTATTCAAAACAATACATTAACAGCTTAACATACTTATTAAACAAATATACTGAATGCAATAAATAACCACACAATTATTACTGAATGCAATAAATCACCAAGATATTTAGTAACTTAAAATATTGTCAAAATATGAATATATATATATATATAATATTTTCACCATGGAGTAAACAAACTAAGAAAACTGAAAATTTTACTAAACAAAATTCCATAAGAATCATCAACATCATGCAAAGCTGCAAGTTTACAGAGAATCAGCAAAAGATTATTCCTGAAAGAAAGAAATAGTACATACGTGAATATGATTATAACTCTTTGGGAATAGTCATATTTATATCTAATACCACATTGCGGAACTTCGCTAAGCAAGGCTACTGCCAGTCAAGATGAAAAACTATTTATTGCGTAACATACTGTCACATACCACTCTAAGTGTCGGAGAAGTACAACCTCGAAATGCATCCAAGAGCCCCTATTTCTGACTTTGTTTTCTGGTTACAGATGAGGACACATCCCCGCAAAGAGAACTCGTCAGTTAGCTTATGATAATCTTATGGTATTAATGTAACATCTTTCGCGATTATCTTTATTGCAACAGACATGAAAAACACACATAAGGCAGCAAGCTATTTCATGGGAGGTGGCAATATTTTATTGAACATTGAAGATACTGGAATGCTGTGAATGGGTTCCTTATTTTGTACTTTTTTTTCTAAAGGAAATTAAACATTTTATGCAGATTTCAAAATGAATTTTACTCTATTGGTGGAAATTCAACGCAAATCAGAATTCAATATTCAAAAGCTTATCTTTTCCTCCTTTTTATTTCAAAACGTATATATATATATATATATATATATATATATATATATATATATATATATATATATATATATATATATATATATTTATATATATATATTTATATATATATATATATATATATATATATATATATATATATATATATATATATATTAGTCTTCTTCTTTTTTATCTATTGTAGAACGGGCCGCCGGTTGTCGCCGGTATTTAGTTTTCCGATTCAAATTATTTAGCTTCAAGGTTTTATTTGGACAGATTATAATTGACAGTCATAGTTTTCAATTTTACTTTCGCAATAACAATGTAAGCAAGTAAAATTTCAGGCTCGTCTATTTCGAGGGTTTTGGATTTTAAGACATAGTTTCAAAAGCCAATATTTCTTTTACAAATAATATATCTTCTCAAGATCAAAAGGTGCCGGATTTTCAAATGTTTACTCAAAACTTTTTAAGGTTGGTTTTACTATAATAATTTTGTGCTATTTTATATCTCTATTTTTTATTAAATCAAAAGAGAAATACATATTATTTTATAAACCTAGACATAACATTTTCAGTATTTTTTATAATATCCTTAAATAATTTATTTCTACATTACATTTTTGATTTTTAACAAAAAAATTTCTTTAAAAAGATGAATAATAATAATAAAAACTAGAGAACTATATATGATTAATAAAAAACAATTTTAAGATGTTTAAGAATAAATTGTATTTTTTAATATATTATACGTTTGAAAAAAAATTGTTTTTTTAACTTTTGGTAAAAAGTATTAGAAGAAAAAATATAAATTAAGCTGAAAGGAAGAAAGCTAAACTAACAACCTAGGAAAAGGATGTACGAAACGTAATGCCGCTCGAGGAAAGCTCTTAGTCTTAGTCTTAAGATAACCATCACGTAATTAGTTAAAACAGAATATTTAACAGTTTGTAGTAAGATACTTTGAGCAGATTTTAGGAATTGTAGAAAGAATGTTGTAAAAAGATTTTGTGACTGCAAAATCTGAAAAGAAAGAAAAAAAAAGGAAAGAAAACATTTTGCTTAAAACTAAGGCAGAACATTACTTTGGAGATAAATGCATGCATTTATGAGAAGACTTACGGTAAATTGGAACGTCAAAAAACTAATTTCCAAGCAGAAAAAAAGAAAGAGGGAGAGATATAGAAAAAAATCATACAGCACATGAAAATTATTTATTTTATTTTATTTTATTTTTTAAGTTTCGATCAACTAATCAAGCAACGCAACTTTACGTACTTAGCAGTCAACGATTTAACTAAGCATTTGTTAACTAGTTTCTACTGCGCTTCAAAAAACACATCTGATTTAGAAATTTGTCAACCTAAATATTCTTATTAGTGTATTGAACAAAGTAATTACCACATTAAATTGTCAAACAACTAAGTTAATTAATTTGATTAGCTTGGAAGATCATGGTTCGGCATTGTTCTGTAAATGGCGTTTCAAAGCAACTCTCAGAGTAAGCAAGACTTTCAAGAAGGTTTAAAGAGTTTAAATCCGATTATGCAGGTGCAGGGAAGTTAGTTAAACTTAAATAATAGTAAGACTTATTTAGTAAGAGAGAAATTCCATGAACATAGCTTTTACTGAAATTACTCAACTGAGAAAGCTTTAAATGTAAATTTGTAAGGCTGGTTAAAACGTTAAAAAACGTGACTTGCACTTGCAGTAAGTTTCGATAAATAAGACATTAATTGTACAATAAAATTTTGAGCTTTGTATTGAATTTCAATTGCGCAAATTTAAAGTCTTACTTTTAAAGAAATTGCGGTTACTTTTAAATACATAAGTTAAAAATATCTGCAAAAAATAATAAACATATAATACAGCCGAACTCGCTTATAACGATCCCTGTTTTAACGAGAAATCGGATTTAGCGAGGAAATCAAACATATCAGGTTGGTAAAATGTTAAGTCAATGGGAACACAACTTGCTTTTAACGAGCAAAACCCGTTAAAAGCGAGCATTTTTCGTAATTTCAAAAATATCTGTTGATTTCCTCGTCAGAAAATTTATTTCTCTAAGCCTAAGAAACACAGAGTGATAACACGGCCCTTATTTGAAATTCAAGGATTATAAGAGCAATTAAAAATTATATATTTGTTCAAGGGAATGCTATCATTTCCGAGGATATTGTAGCTCTCTCAAAGTTAAGCTCATGTAGATGAGAAAAAAAAGAAAAAGTGACCACGATAACGATAAATGTGAAGGATTTGAAGTCAAATAACCCTCGACATACTCAGCTTCTAAAGCGCAGAAAAACTTCAAATTATTTTGAAATCACGCATGCAAATGACGATGTTTTTTGGACCACACGTTCCATGAAAACAGTAACATGAAAGAGACAGTAAGACAGTTCAAAGCAAATAACCAACTTCTTTGGTATTATAAAATATAAAAAAAAAAGAACAAAGCAAGCATGTATTAAGATTTATGATTTTTTACGAACCATTTTTTACGAGCACTTGGCTATAATGAGCAAATATCGCGGTCAGTTCGTATTAATCGAGTTCGTTTGTACTTGCATACAAACCGATTAGCGACAGCGATCTTTCTTGACTAATTTAAAACATTGGAAACTGCATTTGTGTGGTACCAACATTCTGGGCTCTAATGGAGAAAAAATTTCGTTTGAAAAAAAAAATAATAACAATGTCTGAAGTATCTACAAATAAACTAAAGCGAAAAACTCGAATGAGGACATTACGTTTCCCCATAAAACTTCATTATATTGTTTTCGCAGATACACTTAAAACAAAGTTTTATTGAGTTACAAATTTGTGCCCTTAAGAGAAAAATACTACATCATCCATTCATTACTTAATGGACCTATTTGTTGAAAGAGGACCGAAACTTTTGTAAAAACTACGGTTTTGTCCTAATAATGTTCATTTTTCTGTTCAAGTAAAATGTTTGGAGAAATTACTACTCATCTAATATGTTATGTAATGCACATTACAGGTTTGCAAAACACATCAGAAGAAAGGGAAACATTTTACATCCATTAGGTTTTTTTTAAAGCAAAAAAAAAAAAAAAAAAAAATGTATACTTTAACGTTAATATTTCTATAAGTGTTAAATTTATACGTATAGTTAACTATTTTTCACCTGAATAGTAGTAGTTCGATATTTATTATAAATGGGGCATAATACACCTTATGAATACAAAAAATCAAAATAAACAGTTTATACAAACATGGAATTTGCGTAAGAGCATAAGATTTCGAGAATGATAACCTGATACATTTTAGACACTACGATGAGTTTTTGTTACTCACAAGATAAGTACTATTACCACTTCTAAAAACACAATCGAAATAAAAATAATTTTCCATTTTTAGACACATATTTTATTTTGTCATTTCAATTTTTAAAAATGTAATTTGACACTCCGCGGCCGCACCTCAACGCCCGTAGCTTCAATATTATGTCTAGATATTTTTCATTTAATCTAGAATTACTCTTGGCAGAATGACATGTATCTACCTAACTCACACACTTAATGTTAAGACTTGCTCAGTGCGGGGATACACTGGCTGGTCACATTCTTGCATTCTTGTACTTCCAATTTAGGGATAGTTCTTCCTTATTGTTCTGAAAAAAAAAAAGGATTTTTAGAAGTGTTGAATTATCTTGAACATAAAAAAATGCTCAATTAAGGCCGTTAATTGAAATCAGAATTAACGACATCCCTTTTAATATTCAAACGTTCAAACATTTACACACACTTATATCCGGGCTACTTTAAGTCCAAAAATGAAATTGGAGAATGTTGACATTTACCAAACTTCGTACTTTCAGTAACATATTTAAAAGAACGCATTTGTCTTGACAGCTGCTAGCGTCACGAAGTATAAGAAATATCACGTGCCTAGTAACAATTATTTTTATAATACATAATACAATTAGTGACTCGGTGTTTGTTGTGGCACAAAGTTATGTTTCATACAAATTAGATATAAAATTATTATATATTTTTTTTAACTAAGATCCTAACCGTGAGCACCTTTCGGACAAATTTGATTTTGCAAGTTTTAGGCAATCAAATGTGTCCTTTAACAATTAAAACTGATTAATTATAGAGACATATGCATTAAAAAAAGGAAACACATACCGTTGCATAAATGATTATTCAGCCTCGGAACACATAATAATCCAATAAAAATGTATTTCAGAAAAAAAGTCATTAGGCTTTTCTGGCTTGAAAAAATGCTCTTAATTAATTAGTTTCTTTCGGGTAGATAAATCTATAAGACATTCTTCCTGATGAAAGAGAATTGGACATGAATAAATTATTTTTCACCACGCAAAATATCTTTATTAGTTATTGTGTCATATATACTATACAACATTCTTGCGAGTAGAAATTGCAGATTCTGAAAAGAGGCCAGAGGGAAATGTGCCATCATTAGTAAGAACGTATTTCTTATATTTTATTGTAATTGCATGCGTACAAGCATAAAGTACTTTCACATTAATAACACGAAACAAGTTATTTATCATAAAGGAAATTGGAAAATATTCAACTATCCATTTTGTTGTACAAGATTAGTAACGAGAAATAGTCAAAGATTATTTTCATAACTTATTCAAGGAAATCTCAAAAATCTTTTTTTTTTTTTTTTTTTGACATTGCTGTATTACTATTAATTTCCTATTTTGTTAGTATGTACTTTCCTGGATTCCTCTAAACGCCTGCAAACCAGTGGTAAACTCTTAAGCACAGTAATTTATTTGTCTTATAAAATATACAGGGTGTTCCGTTTTATCTTGCAAGACCTTTATTTTCCCAACCGTTAGCCCTAAATGTATACTTCCAATTGCAAAAATGTTCAAAACCAGATGCAGGATTAAGATATTGAACGTTTGAAGTAAAAGTAAAAGTGAGTCAAAAAATACAAAATATAACTTTTTATCAGGGCCACATGTCAACTAACTTATGTTTAGGAAAATAATCTCCATTGAAAAAAAATTCGAACACAAAAAGTTTGAAATTAGTACGACCAATATTCACCGAGATATGAAACGCAACACTTTGTGACTTACACAACTTTTCACTCGCCGTCAATAACACCTTTTGGGGGAAATATAGTGGTTAACAAGAGTTTAAAATTACATGTGTGCGTTTTGTAATGTGTTTTTGCGTATCACGGCATATTATTTGAATTTGTTTTTGAATAGCAATGAAAAATAATAAATATCTAGTTTTTCTATTCTCGTCTTCTGTATGGCCCCTGAAAACATTAAATGCGACTATCTCCTTGAGTATTGGTCGCACAAATGTCATGTTTTTGTGTCAGTATTATACTTCAATGGAGATTATTTTTCTAAATCCTAGTTAGGGGATCTGAGGCCCGTATAAAAGTTCGATTTTGTGTTTGTTGACTCAATTTTATTTTTCCTTCAAACTTTGTATACCTTGACTCTGCATCATATTTTGAACATTTTTTCTCTTGAAAGTATTCATCTAGAACTAACGATTGCGAAAATAAAGGTAATGCACGTTAAAGCGAAACACCCTGTATAATGTTATTTTTTGCAGGAAATTTAACGACTTAATTTGCTCTAATGATTTTGAAGCGAAGAAAACAGTGAAAAAGAATGAAATAGGACATAATATGGAAGAATAAAATATTACGGTACATCTCTTGTATGATGGCATACTATATATTGCTGGTCTCAACAAAAAGTGATTTAAAAATTCTTCAAATCTAATTTACAATCCAGACTCAAGTGTGAAACTTCTTTTTTTTTCAACTATCAGTATAAATGCGGTTTGTTGATTTGCACATTCGTCTGCTCATAAAAAGTACTTCTCTTCCATCATACATTCACTTATTTTAATGGAACAATTTGTTAAAAGAGAAACGCAACTTAAAATAAAGTAGTTTCCTCGTTTCAATGACATTTGTCTTTTTTTGTTTTCAGTCAACAAATTGCCTGCCTTTAGAATATTTCATTGCTTAGATTATAGTTTCTTCAAAGCACATCAAAATAATTGCCAACGTTTAGTGAACAATTTAGCATTTAATGCTCATTGTAATGGCCAAAAGGGGTCAGCAAAGTTAATTTTCTAAAAAAAAAAAAAATACCATGTAATTAAGCATACTTAAATATTTTCGTTAAGAAAAGCTAACGACACCAATAAATTTCTAAGACAATTTAGCATATCAGTAGGTAATAGAGGAGGAGTCCCTGAAATACACCACTCTGAAAAAATAATGATAAAATAAACAATTGCGTACAATGTGAATTCACAGAGTCTTGAATATTTGCCCTTAATCTCCGATTTAGCAGTGTAAAACAATTTCGGTCATGTGAACGCCTTCATTGAGTTGGCCTGCGTCGGTGTGCTCAATGAATAGCACACACAATTGTCTGTCGTGTCAAAACACAAAGCCGCATAAGATTACCGTTATGTGCGGAAATCATATGCCGCGAATTATTTGAAGCATGTTACACAGTTTTTTAGCGTACACTTGAAATTTAATGTAACACCCCCCCCCCAAAAAAAAGGGGGGCGTCTTACCGTTTTGGCTCCACTTTTAAGTTTTTGAAAATGTATTTTATCGATCAGGACGCATTGTGTATTTGAAAACCGCTCCATGATAATAAATGTAACTATAAAGAATATAGCAGCTGCTAATCAAATCGCAATGTAGTCGATAGTAACATAAAACCGTATTTTAAAAGTGGAAAAATTATAATAATAAATTAGACTATGTATGATGAATAAAAAAAATAATTATTTTATATTTAATAATCAATCGTTTTTACTTTAATTAACATGATTTAAACATTTGAAAACTAGCTAGTATTTTATAACTATGGGCAAAAAGCGTCAGAGGATAGTTTACTTTTGTTCAAAATTGAAAAAAAAAATGATAACAACATGGCTACCAATGAAACTTTTAAGAAATAGGACCAAAGTTAAAATATGTGCACTTGATAGGACACACTAGTTTGAAAAAAAATAATTTTAGTTACAAAACTAACTAAATTAAAAAGCGATTTTCAGCATTTATAAAGCAAAATTTCAGTTCAGTAAAAATGGTGTTAAAGCTTACGTGTAGCTTATTTTTCAAGCTTAAAATGCATATTATTTTTTATTCCCCAGACGTATTGTAAATAACATATAGTTAAAAAAATAAATAAAAATCCAGCAACTTGTGTGCAAACTAATTACAAAACAGGAATTCAACAACTCATAGTAGTTGCTGTAAGCTCTTCACTTTTATTTTATAATATTAAATAAATAAGAAAACATTTTCCTGAGTTTACAGTAATAAAGAGCAAATAATTGAACATACCGTATTACATAAATTTATTGGTCTTTGTGAGAGACAAATTACATTCATTAGATGCAGCATTATGAGACTTCAGTCTAAATGTTTTGTCGCGAATAATCCTTGGGATCCTATTTCCTTTTAAACAATGGGAAGAGGCTTTTGTTACTGCTTGTAAGCATCTTCTTGGTCTTTATAATCATCATAGACAAAAGTTTTGCTACGACGAGTTAACTTTTATGCGAAAGTAATTAAAGCAAATCAAGACTTCATTTCCATTTATGACACAGCTTATTGCTCGGTATATATAGGACAATATTCAGTATTTTTTAGAATTATGCGTCGAATGCAAGGAAAGAGAGATTTTAAGAGCTTTTGCTTTAAAACACCAAACTTTTTTTTTTCTTTTTTACAATTCACTAAGCCTATTATTAGTAAGCTTTTTTAATGTGAGCTAAATTGTTAACTTATATACAATAACCTATAGAGAAATAACAACGAAGAAATATTTCAAAGAAAAATATTTATGCAAGCATAAAGAATGAAAATAGTAATAGCAAAATAAAATGAAACATTCATTTTGTTACTTTTTATTACCCCCTTTCAGTACTTTTACATTAATTCTTTAATATTACGTATAGTCTTATAAACAAATCAAAAAATTTTAATACTTGAACAACTGTGCGAAGATACGTAAAACTTCAAAAATGTTTTTTTAGATAACTAAACAAAATAAATTTTCTTTTTAAAAGCATTTGATAGCATTTTTGTGTAGTTGGACGGATTTGTACTATCCGAAGCTTGTCAATCGTGGACTTAAAACTTTAGGAGTGTTTCTTTTATTATTTCTTTATACATTCTATTTGGGTTTATTTTAGGTGCTTAAGGGGGTCCGGGACACAAAAATCCTCAAATTTTGCAATTTTTTTTTATAATTTGAAAAATTGCTCCGTTTTTTTCTGCTTAAGAGGACGTTTGAATCTTGTTTCTACCTTAAATAGAACGAAAGTTATAGTTATTTTTGTTGCATGCATCTAACGAATGTGTACATAACTTTAAAACTTTAAACGCGTTTTTCTCCATGATGCAATTTTTCCCGATTTCTTGCATTCAAACTCTTATAAGTCAGGAACCGATAGAGATAAAGTAATGAAACTTGGAGCATAGCTTTTTCAAGCAATTTACTTTAATTTTTATTCGGCGAATTTGAAAAAAACGTTTACTGCAAAAATTATGATTTTTTTAAAAAAAAGTATCTTCGAATTTTTCGAAATTTTTCTTCAAATATTTTTTATTTTTTATTGAATCAATATTTTTAAAATCGCCGAATAAAAATTAAAGCTTAGATATTTGTGCATACTTTTTTGAAAAAAAATTGAAAATTGACCAACAATATTTTGAGTTATAGCAATTTAAAGCAACCCCATTTTTTTGAAAAGAACTAATTAAATTTAAATAAAAAAATATTTTTTTTTCATATTTATGTTATGATTTTGCTTATTAAATAAATGATGAATCAGTTCAGAAAACTTCAAAACTCTAAAGTACATAATAAAAATTTTTTCAAAATGTGTCCCGGACCCCCTTAAAAGTTAAATTGAAAGATGATTTAAAGGGAAAATTCGGCCATATCTACAGATGTAATAAAATAACATTTTTTGGTATGTGTAAGCGAGAAGCGATACAAAGGAGAAAGGTAAGGATTAGAAACACAAAACCTGTTGTACTGATGAAGTTTTACCTACGATGAGGCATCGTGGAGTAAGATTTCTGATAAGTAAATCAGAAGCAAGAGAAATCAGAAAAATAAGTCAGTTTCAACTTAGGATAACAAAAAAAAAAAAAAAAAAACATCCATATACCGATTTTCCAGATAAATAAATATTGCAGCCATATCCTGAAAAATGCTCCCGAAATGAACTGCTAGTTTTCTTCGATAGTGCATGAGAACCCCTCCATGCATGAGAGGTGCTGTTAAGAGAGCCGTGCGAAATGATGGAAATATAGACATCATCGACTTGCTCTGGATTGCAAGCTTTGGCTGATATTAGACAAATTTGAACAATTTCAAAAACACTTGACTAGAAAAAAAAGCTATTTATATTAACTAAGTTCAATTAGAGACTTAATATTCGAAAAAGACTGTGTTAGCATTAAGTGTCATCCACTACAAGTTTAAAAAAAATACTTAAAGTTAATTGGATGAATAAAAATTGTTTTATTAACGATTGAAAATTGGAACAAGATGAGAGTGTGAGCTAAGAGTAGGAAGTGAAAAAAAGTTATTTTATGTTTCATTAGATGTTTAGTATTTTTTGTGTAGTTGAGCTTGAAATAATTGTTGAGTTAAATTATGGTTACAAATAACCAAAATTAATGTAACTGTCTTCTAATTGTTAAGAGAAGATGTAATAAATAAATACCTTTATATACAATTTAGTTCAAGTTGGAAATAAAAGTCATGCAACGTATCTAGCGGAACAATACCGTTGAAATATGTTAAGATTTTCACTTTCATAGAGACATATAAGTATAGCGACAGAGAGATACAGATATAGAAATGATAGAAAATGCTTTCTTAAAATTAGTAGAAGATATACATAGGGTAAATATAATTAGACAAATGTACATGGAGATAGTTAAGTATATTGAGATAGATATATACCATGAACATAAATGGTAGAGAATGATTCAAATAAATTAACTTAAATGTGGTTTGAAAACAAAACAAAAAATAATAATACTAAAAGAAGCACTAAATCCCAAACTAAAATCTGATATATTTAAATCGTATTATATTTGAATTATTTGTTCCAACAAATGAACAACCAACTTCGCTTGTTACGTATAAAACCATTAAGTTTAGGAACGTAGTTAATTGTTTAAATTCAGCTTAATGGTTCATTTACTTATTTCAGTAATTTCCGAAAATTAGACAATTAAATTTCAAGCTTTTGAACTCATTTATAAATGTAGTTAAGAAAGCCTAACTTTTGAAATCTCTACAGAATACTCAGTGAATAAAAATATCTTTTTGCATCTACTACCATTAAGAGCTAAGAAATCTCATTAGTCAAGAAAATGAATTTTTAAAATCCTAATGGAAACATCAAAGTGTAAAAGGTAAATGCTCCTTGAACTGAAATAATTAAATTATGTGTGAAAATGTTTGACGAACTGTAATCAAATCAACTGTAAGCCTCTGGAGATAAAAATTCATAATATTCATTTAAAACGTAATCTTTTTTATTTTTTCACAACACGTCATTTAATTATTTAATTTATGTTCAATAGTTTCTAGATGTTTAACAAAATAAACTTTAAATTTTTTCTGCTAGATGTGATGATGGATTTTTTGAAATGTAATCTTTCCAACTTGTATCTCTTTGCTGTAAACATAACATATTTTGCCTTTTTACAAAAGTAACAGTTTGAATTTGACTCAATGTCCGACAAATTCTGCATACTTGGTGATTAAACGAATAAAAAAATCCTTGGCGAACTGTTCTTTCATAACGAAAAAAAATCATACAGGAAAATTATTTTTACTGTAGGGAATTTTACGATATTTTTCTAACTAATTGTATGCTTGATGAGCTTGTTTTTATTTCTGTTTAATTTCACTCCGACATAATTCACAACGGCAACCGAAACTTCAAGAGGATGTAACTGTAATTCACATGCCAATTAATTACATGATATAAAAATCAGAAAATGTGCATCAAAATTGGGCCCATTTTAATCAATGGTACCCTTGAAAACAATAAACAAAAAATAGAAATAGAGAGAGAACTCTATTTCTATCTTGTATATCTACGCCGTATACATTTGTTTTGTATTATATTTTGCCTCCTTTACAAAAGTAACATTTTAAATTTGACTCAAGGTCCGACTAATTCTGCATGCTTGGTGTCTAAAAGACTAATCCTTGGCGACCTGTTCTTTCATAAAGAGAAAAAAAAATCCCATAGGGAAAAAAACTTTTACTGTACGGAATTTTACAATATTTATTTTACTTATTGTGGGCTGGAGAAGCCCGTCATTATTTCTGTTTAATTTCTTTCCGAGATACTTTACAACTTCAACGGAAAATTCAAGAGTATTTAACTTTAATTCACATGCTAATTCATTACATGATTGATCAGATTATGTGCATCAAAATTGGGCCCATTTTGATCAATAGCACCCTCGAAAACAATAAACGAAAAATAGAAATCGAGATACCCATTAGGATAGTGGCTATGTGACGAAATATCAGGCCGCTGCTCAAAATGACAGAACATTTGCTTCCTGTGATGGGAATTAATTGCTCGCATTCCGGAACATTTCGCAGCTAAAAGTGCTTATTCAAAAGAAAGCAATATCTAAGAAGAAACTTACATCTCCAACAGGAAATTGGAAATCAATATATTTCGATGATTAAATCTAAAAATAGCTCCGCCTCGGATTTAGTAGCTAAACTTGAATTCCAAAACTTATGATCTGCACTTCTTTCATCAGTCCTATTATCAGTTTCGCTAAATTGCGTTTCGTGATATAAATGGAAATGTACTCAACGGTGGGATATGATTTTAAGGTAGTGTCGTTAAAAGTTTAGTATGGCCTTGTGTGATTGATTTTGTACCGTGAGTTATAAGTGTGAAAAAAAATATTTAATACATATTCTACCGTTAATATTTTGAATATTGAATACATCGGAAGGAAATTGCTTCAAAACATGTCGAAAATTATATTTAAAAATATTATTTCTTTCACAACATAAAATAAATAAGATCTCGAAGCATATTCTTTTTTCTTTCCTATCTTTAATTATTTTAAGAATTAAAACTTATATTTTCGACGACCCTTTTTTTCAAAAAAAAAATAATAATAATAATAATAATAATTAAAAAAAATAAATAATTAAAAAATTTGGTTTCTGTTATAGAATGTAGGTACTACAACGGAAATTCTGAACATTTTGTTGCATTATGATTTATTTTTATCACATTTTGATTTTTTCTCTTTGTTTAAATGCAATAAAGTTGCTGTTTTTTTTATTTTCTTTCTCTACGACTTATTCTTGCGTCTTTTTAAAGGAATAAAGCAAAGTAAAAAAAAAAAAAAACGGTTTTCTTTCCCTTTCATATTTTTCTCAGTGAACTATAATTTCTATCTACAAGTTGATGAAAATGGTAACATTCAATGTGAATCAAAATAACTTAAAGAAGAAAAAATATATAAGCATCCAGTCCCTGGCACTCATTTGGATTTTAACGTCAAGAACTCAAGTTTTGGTTTTTGCAATTAGACTGGCGATAGGACCCTACGCATTTGGTTTCTGGTTTCTACAAATAAATGGAGTGGAAATGGAGAAAAAACTTGTATCTGTCGTATTAATGACTGATTATTTTCAAAATTAGGTGATACGAGGCATATGCATAAGAGGACGGTAATTAGAACGTGGTTGTAAATGTATAGTTATTATGGACAATTTGTAGCCGTACACTTAATCATAAACATATTTTTATTTCTTATCAATCTTAAATAGCGGGATACATTAATATTTTGAATGGTATTTAGATGAATTTTGTTACATAAGATTATCTATATAGTGGTTTCCCTGAAGAAACTTGAATTCACCCACACACACAAAATCCGTTTCTTATTGTAAAATCCACTTGAGTTAAACCTTGAACGAACATAACAATTTGTAACCATGGCAACGAAGGTTAGTCTCTCTAAAAAAATATTTAAAATATTTAATTAACTGTTTGTTTACCAATAAATAATTAATTCTGCTGTTTGAAATTAAAGTGGAGTATCTGCAGAAATGAATTTTCGAGATATTTGAAGAAACGCGTTTTGGATTCCATACCATTAGGGAGGAAACGCTCGAATTGGAGTTTTTTTTTCTGTGCTTTTTTTGCGAAAAACAAATAAGCAAGATTATACAATAAAATTTAAGTACAGTAAATGAGAAAAATGCAAATAAAAAGAGTAATATAAAGAAGAAAAATTAAAAAATAAACTGTTACTGTTTTTTACTTTCCCACGGCAGTATTCTCCTCGTCTTAGTGATCTGAAAAATAAAAAGAACATTAAAAATGGTCAAGTGATTATAAATACCGCCTCGTTATTGATCAATAAAGCTAATAATCTATACAAAAATAAAAAGCTGAAGAGTTTGTTTCAATCGTAAATATTCAACTTACGATAGTCATTACGTCATTGCAATCACATCATGGTCACACGATCCAACTGCAGCGCTTGCTTTTGCTCCGTTTTTTACTTCCTTTTACAAAAAAGGAAGTATTGTATTCGCGAAAAAATTTTCACTCAAAAATCGCCCTTAATTTCCATTTTGCTCACCCCCAAATGAATGTTGAGTTTTTTTTTCGATTCGACCACATGCGGAAAAGTGCCTAAGAATGTATAGACACGCGAAATATCCATTTTGACCATCACCGAGGTAATTACAACGACTTTTCTCGTGACGTCTGTATGTATGTGCGTATGTGTGTATGTGCGTATGTGCGTATGTGCCTCGCATAACTCAAAAATGGTATGTCCTAGAAAGTTGAAATTTGGTACATAGACTCGTAGTGGGGTCTAGTTGTGCACCTCCTATTTTGGTTGCATTCGGGTGTTTCTAAAGGGGTCTTTTGCACCTTTTTGGGGGGAAATCATTGTTAATTTCGATGCAAACTCAAGTGGTGTTATAATTTGGCGGTCACTTGGCGATATATCGCCAGTCTTTTGGTTGCCAAGTTTTGTCGCCAACTTGGCGAAAAATTTGGCGATTTTTTTTTTTTTTTTTAAATCTGCTTTCAATGTGGCCATTGCTAGTGATATTTAAAGAGTTAGAGAGAGAATCCCATTAAAATTGCAATAATAGGGAAATAGCATTAAATTGGTGTAAAAGGAAGTCATGTGATGCACACATCAGCTCGTTTTTTTTTTTTTTTTTCCATTTAAGAATTTTATTCATCCCTCCTCCTACATTTTACTCTTGGTATTTAACGTTACATATTTGTGTGCATTTGATTCAATAAAATCAGTCTTTTTTTCTTTTTCATCTTTTGCACACTACGGGAACAGAGTTTTTTTTTTTTTTGTGCTATTTTTATTAGATAAATAAAACGCTCGGGTTTTTGTTTCATCTTCGTTTTACATGCATATAAAAAAATTGTTAATTACTATCAGTGGTAGATACGCAGATATCGTATAGATAGATTCATAGATAAATACAGACGTCGGTTTAAGTAGTTGATCAGTAGGAGATAAATGGCCCATATTTAGGAACTTCAACGGGTGATCACCCCCCCCCCCCCGACTTTAAAAAAATGAAGCATGATTGTAAGTAGGTAAAGTGGACGAGCTTTTTGTTATTTTCCGACAAATTGAACATTGAGAGTACACCTTTCCCTGCCCCCCCCCCTCCTTTGGGGCTACTTGCATTGAAAGGCGAACCAGCTGGTCGCCGCAGGCGGCTATCTTTTTATGTATTTGGCGAATAGTTTTTAAATCCAAAGAGACTTTTATAGGTTTTCTGAAAAAGTATGTACGCATTTCAGTTAAAGAAAAATTATCATTTCACATCAGAAAAGCGAAGGGTGGTGAGTTTTTTTTATTCAACGGACTTCCTTTAAATTTTTAACACGAGCGTCGTCGTGCGGGTACTGTTAATTAATTAATTAATTTATATTATTTTAAAAAGCGTTTTTTCTCGAAATTTTCTACAAGGTGTACTTGAAAATACACACAGTAGACAACTTTCTTGAAAGACTATTATTCTGTCAGTTGGGCTCTTTAAGTGTCATGAAAATAATGGTTCGTCATTGTTTATAACGTTTTGTCTAGTTTTTGTAGCACACATTTTTACTAACTGACATAATATGTTACATTGCATCTGAAATGTTAACATTAGAGAGCACATTTAAGCAGTATTAGAACTGTTTTTCTAAATGTGAAGTCTTATTTTTTTATTTCGTAAGTACATTAAAGGTTTTAGAATAAGAAATATATTTCGTTTCAGTTACAGCACCAAAATTCGTGCATTTTACCGAACCATATGTAGCTACCTAAACGTTCAGCGAGTAAAAAAAAATAATAATAAAAATACCAATTTATTGGTAGATAAACTTTCGATTAAGGGTTTACGAAAGAATGTTTGAACTTCTGCAAAGGTGAGCATGTACAAAGTCTTCGAAAAATTGTTTCGCAGCCAATCGCCTGATTAACTCTTATTCATGGCAATAATCCATTGAAGTTCTTGTCTAGAACTTCATCACTACATCACTTTTGTTTTAGTGAATAAAAGACTTAACGCTTAATTGCTCTTGAGAAATTGGAAGTTGAGTAGCGTATGGTAGAAAGTGGGCAAGATTAAAGATTTTTTACTTCGTTTATCGTTGAAGAAAAGCCAACTTTTCTCGAAATATGTTTTTGCGGTTCTTTTCAGTTTGGTAAAAAATTTAATTATTTTTGTTAGAATTTGTGTTAAATCTTGAAAATCTAAACGAATTGCACTGACGATTGCTCTAAATGAGCTTGTAATATAAAATGTATTTTCTCTTTCAATTTCTGCCTTTAAATTGCCAGGAAATTTCAAGCTCTTTTTTTTTTTTTTTTGAAACAATACCATTATTATATTGTATTAATAACAGTTCTCAATTGAAAATAAAAAATGAAAAAGATGATACAGTCGGATCCGTTTTGACGATTTCATCAGGACCAAAACTTTTATACGTTAAATCGGGGTTATTCGTAATATTGGGGTGTGGGAAAAAAATTTAAAAAAATGCACTAGCTTCTTTTAAAGCCCTAATATGAAACTGTGCAAGAATATCCATAATTGGAAAAATTAGACATTTTATTAAGCATTCTGTGACTTATTACACTATTTTATTTGAAATTTTAAATTACTGTGTAATAGATATTTGATAATTTCCTTGATATTTGACTCAAAGTATGTGGTTCTCTTTTGACTTTATAGAAAGATGAAAATACTGTGTCATTTACAGCCTGCTGCATGATATATGTTTTTAGTTTCCAGGCCCTTTAAAGAATTTGAAAAAGTAACAGTTTAATGGGAGTTTCATTATCGCTTTCTGCATCAGAATCGCTATTCTTTGGTTTCCCTTTCGCCCGTCCAAAATTGCCGAATCCTAGAAAAGTCATTTTTCTGCTTTGGACAATTCAACATTTCATAACTCAGATTTACAAAAAAAAAAAAAAAAAAAAAAAAGGCTGTTAAAATAAGTTGTAAATTCGGTGTTTAATAGTCGGTAAATATGGGTTTTTGCCTTCTTTTCAGTTGGGGAGAAAGGAAAATTCCCTAAATCGCAAAATTCGTAAAATCGAGGTTCGTTAAATCGGAGTGCGACTGTATTACATTTAGAAGAAAAAAAATGCAAAATATGCTTCAACAAAAATAATCCGGTTACAATTCCCATGTTAAAATGTGTATGAAAGCAACCATGTCAGTTGCAAACTGATGTCAAATGTCAGATAATATTTTTTTTTTAATTAATAATAATAATTAAAAAAAACATTCTGGTCCTGAATATTCCAAATTAAAATGCTTGGTGCATTTCCTAATGAGAAATATCTTTGATAAGTTAACATGTTCAGTAATTAGTGCTAGAATCAGTGCTTTTCATCAAGTGTTTTTCATATGTGGAAACTTAGGATAATAGCCGTGACCAAGCTAAATTTTGTCCATTTGTATAACCAACGTAGCACACTTTAACACTAGTGAATGTAAAGGTCATGCTAGGAAGTTTTGCTTAAGTTAAATATCATTATTAGGAAATAAATTATATCTTACTTTTAATATTTATTTTGAACACATACATTTACTAAACAGGGGGAATTTTATACATATTAACATGCGTAGAAATTCACTAAGAACAACAGAAAAAAAAACTGCATATAAGAAAAATGCATGAGAAAAATGCTTAATGAGAAAACAATAATTCACGAAAAAAAAACAGGAATTATTTTTTCACAATTGTTAACTTTATTTTTCTTTAAACCGAGTTTTTCTGATATGAGGCTGTATCAAAGACAATAAAAAACAATTATTATTATTATTATTATTTTCAATTCGTATTTGAGTTTGAATTTTTTCTGATTCTGTATTTTGGAATTTGCAAAGCTGTTTTACAACTCAACTTCGTCAAATTAGCCAATTGTATTTCACAGCTAGAAAACCGTCCAAGAACTGTCTTTACATGAAGTTAAAAATCTTCATGTATTTAAACATATTACATTGTTTCCCCATCTTTTTTATTTTTGGACATAAAGTATTAACTCTTCGGTGAAAAAATATTTTCAATAAACCATGTCAAGAATATCGGTTTTTATTATTATAGTGAAACCCTATTCTAATTGCCCCAATTCAACGTTATTCACGCATTTCGCTTTTTTTTCATCAGATTTTTCTTTACACTAATAATGTTAATTTAACCAGAACGAAAAAAATTGCTACACTCCTGTTTGTGAAAATTGCAACAGCACGAAGGACTTACGTGAGTGAGCTGAAAATTGCAGGAAATGTAACGCTGGACATGATATGCAAATGATTAGAATTGGAGACCGGTAGCGCATGCGTGTAAATTTCAGAGTTTGAACAGTGCAGAATTTTTGGCCTTCGTGAAGCTGGATTGTATTATCGTGCAGTAGCCACTCGTGTGCAGTGTAACAGTAGCACAATCATGCGTGTTTGGAAGCAGTGAACGGACTAGGGTCGGACAGCTCGGAAACCCGGGTGTGGACCCCGAAATGTAACGTCAGCTCGCGATGACAGATGGCACTGACAGACCGCACAGCTTCTTCTAGACAATTGGCAGCACAGTGGTCAACAGCTACAGGTGTTTCATTGTGTGCTTCATCAATTCGGAGATGACTGCTGCAGCGTGGGCTGCGCGCAAATTTCTTTTATACAGGATTTCTCTCACGCAAAACCATCGTCGCCTGTGACTACAATGGGTCAATGCGCATAGGAACTGGTGTGCTGATTGGCAACAGGTCGTCTTTCTGATGAATCCCGCTTCAACTTGTGGCACCATGATGGCCGAATTCGTGTCAGGCGCTATGGCGGTGAACGGCACATCCCGGAGTGCATTATCGAACGCCACAGTGGACGAACACCCGGAGTTATGGTCTGGAGTGCCATAACATATCATGGACAATGGACAATGGCTACGAATAGTGGGCAATTTGAACAGTTCCCGATACATAAACGATGTTTTGCAGCACCAAGCTATTCCTTCCCTTCAAGGATTGCTATGGGATGTATTTCAGCAGGATAATGCCCGTCTACATGTCGCCAAGACTCTCAAATGCTACCTTGATTCGCAGCAGGTACAGTTTCTTCCTTGGTCTGCATATTCCCCGGATATATGACCAATTGAACATGTGTGGACTTTCTTTGGGCGTCGTCTCGCTCGTGATCCTCGTCCTGTTGTTTCGACAGACGAACTTTGGTTGCGCATACAAACAATATGGAATACTCTTTCGCAGGCAGATATTTAAACTTAGTTTCACTCTATGCCGAGTCGTGTAGCAGCTCCTATTCCAGCGCGTAGTGGCCACACAAAAGACTAGTTTCTATCTCATTTTATTGTCTGTTTGGTTTTTTAAAATGTAATATTTTATTAGTACCATTACTTGAGTTTTAAATTATGCAGGTTGTAAATTGGTATTCTTTGCGCATGCGAATAGAAAAACTAATTGCATCAAACGTTTTTATTTCATCAACTTTTCATTATTAAATAATCAAATTTTAGTATTATGTTTCTCTCGTATGATATCAGATTTTTCGAAAGATTGCCACGGGGTGACAGAAAAAGCTGCGTGTTATGAGTCAAAACGCTTTTAAAAAACTATTTCTGAAATAAAAAAGGCTCATTTCTTCATGAATGTCAGTGATACTTTCACGAAAAAAAATACAACAGAAAGAGAAAAGACATTAGAATATATATTTTTGAAATGTGTAGATATTAACAGCTTTTTACGATAAAAGATGATCAAAAAACTTTTTTTGTTTTCTCATTTTCTTGCTGGTCCCTTAAATGCACGGGTGATTTACATTTTGTTTGAAAATGACAGCCGAAGTATTTATTTGATGTGACAAAAGTAGCAGAGCAATTTTCCGCTCATTTCTCGGAAAGTTCGTAATTTCCAAAAATATTTTTGGTGATGTAGTGATCCAATGAATAGTGCTTGATGACCAACTCAGTGGTCATATTTCGATTCAAGATATTTTTTTTGCAGAATAATCAGCATAAATAGTGTTAAAAACATTTTTATGAGGGTCAAGGATTATCATTCTACCACAAAAATTATATTTGCTACTGGGTTGTTTTAATAAAATATGAAATAAAGTATGAAGTATTTTTTAAAAGCGAAATATGAAATTCACATATGAAATTTGCTTTAATAAAACAATTACGCCAAACTGCATAAAACTTCAGAATTTAAAAACACCCAAAGTTAACTTTTTATTTTTGATTTTACCAAGCTCTTTTTTCCCCATTTAAAAGAAAAACATCTATCGAGTATAAAATTCAATTTGAAACAGCATGCTTGCGTGTCTGACGATGTAAAGAGAAAAACTCTTGTGAAACATAAAAGCATATAAATGGGTATTATCGCACATATTATATACGGTATTCATTTATCTTTTTTCTCTAGGATATGGGTTTGCGAAGCATGATTTAGTAAACTTGCAAAATGTAATATTTTTACCAGTTTGAACTTTTTGACAGACTACACTTATCGTATAAATTGTTGTCATTCATGAAATATCCAGATATATTTTAGGTAATAGAATGAGACCATGTAAGCACGTGAAAACAAATTAGATTTGTTTATATTTTTGTACATAAAATGCTTTAATGTTTTTTTAGAATAATTTAGTTAATATTTTAATCGTGTATAACGTATAAATAATCTAAATGCATTATATAAAAGCATAGCAAGAAACTTTATAGTGGTTTTAATAGACATCGAGCAGTCGTAATTATCGGTTCAGCCGAAGCTGAAAAGAATGTTTTTCTTAAGATGTTGTTTTTTATGTGTATTTGTTAAGTTTTTTTTTTTATTGTTTCTTTTTTTTCAAAAATGCTCACGTGTTTACAAGATGGTTAGATTCATTTCAGGAGTTAAATAATAAATGTTACAAATAAGGGCATAGATACATATCTTTACCACATGTTTTCTTTGATTTTTGATAGTACTTATTAATTGATTGTTGCAAAAGAAAAATTTTTTCGCAAAAAAAGTGTCTAAAATCTTCTCTGGATGATTTTTTTAAGGGCATATTGATATTAAGAGTTTCAAACAGCGGCTTTTATGGAAGAAGTAAGAATTGAACTCCGTTCTTAATTTTAAAAAAGGCAAAAAAAAAATGTCTAAAAACGTATCGGGGGGATTCTTTACAGCAAATTGGTATTAAGCTTTTCAAACATTGGCTTTTATAGAAGAGTTTAAAATTGAACTCCTCTCTTTTAATTTTATAAAAGGCAAAAATAAAAAAAAATGAATTAAAAAATATATGCAATGTCTAAAAAAATTAAACCCATTTTGTTTTGCCGGTCTTGAAACATTAAAAAATAATTTATATTCTAATCCCTTGAATATCCTTTGTTTTTTATTAAAATCCCAGTCTTCTTTGCTGATTGACACACGAGACGCCCACCTAGGAGAGAAAGATATGTGCACTCTTTTTAGCCTACTTTCACATAAAAGTGAAAGAGAGAGAGAGAGAGAGAGAGAGAGAGAAACATGAAATACGGCTTAATGCAAGACAAAAAATAAATAAATAAATAAATAAATAATAATCATTATCAGAGATATACATAAAATGAAAATTAAACGAGCTGAGGTGCGCATCACATGACTTCCTTTTACTCCAATTTAATGTAATTTCCCCATTACTGGCAATTTTAATGTTATTCAATAGTTTCTCTAAATATCACCAACAGTGACCAAATTGAAACAGACTTTTTAAAAAAAATCGCCGATTTGTCGCCAAGTTGGCGACAAAACTTTTCGACCAAAAGACTGGCGATACATTGCCAGGTGTCCGCCAAATTATAACATCACTTGAGTTTACATCGAAATTAACAATGATTTCCCCCCAAAAAGGGGCAAAAGACCCCTTTAGAAATTCTCGAATGCAACTAAAAGGAGAGGTGCAGAACTAGAACTGGCTAGAAGTCTACGTACCAAATTTCAACTTTCTAGGACTTACCGTTCTTGAGTTATGCGACATACATCCGCACATACGCACATACATACGTACATACAGACGTCACGAGAAAATTTGTTGTAATTAACTCGGGAATCGTCATTGTGGAAATTTTGCGTGTCTATACGTTCTTAGGCACTTATCCACGTGTGGTCGAGCCGAAAAAAAAACTCAACATTCATTCGGGGGTGAGTAAAATGGATATTAAGGTCGATTTTTGAGTGAAATGTTTTACGTGAATACAATACTTCCTTTTTTGTAAAAGGAATTAAAAGTAGGGTTTAGAGAGTGGGAAAAAGTATGTCTGTCTGTATGCTCCAATAACCACGTTTGATGTAATTGTCTATTTTGAACAAACTTTTTTTTTTGAAATTGAAAAATCTTTGTGAAATCCCTTTACCCACTTTCTTTTTTTCCACATTACCCTTTTCAATTTGAACCGTGTATTGTTTAATTTTGAATAGTTTAAAGCAATAACATTAGCATCTAAAGGGAAATTTAAGGCAAACGAAGATCCGGATCTTAGAGAAAGTCTTGCTTAATAAAAAAAATTGTAAAAAAAAAGATCTTGCAGAAGAATGTTTACAGAAAATATTGCTTGATTTACCAATTTTGAGGGTTTTTTTTTAATTGTTCATTTTTTTTTAACATTGACGCTGACGGAAGAAAATTTCAAAATACTGAAAAAAAAAAGTGCTTTTTGGGAATTTTTTATTCATTAAAAACGTACCAAAGTTCATAAATACATCAGTATGAATTTTGAAATTAATATTGAGTCAACTATTTTGCTACAACTGCAACATGCATGTACCTAAAATAATTTCTAGTTATTCATTACAAAATTGGAAATAAATATTTTTCTCTCGTTATTGAGCTCTTAAAATGAATTTCTACAAGCTATGCGTCCGGAAGTTTAATTCTAGTTTGCATTTCTCTTTGAACACTTATGTGTTTAGATTGTACCAGAGTGGGATACAATTCAAATGCACTAAAATATTTGCATTTCAAGTCCTAAAAATAAACGTTTCGTTAAAGTATGTACTTTTAGAATTGCTATTTTCAACTGGAATAAAACTAACTATTTTGGAAATGCTACTCGTTTATCTCTACCAGAAAGAAAAATGATTCGGAAACTGCACTACGGCTCTTGTCTCTTTGAAGATCAAATGAATT
This sequence comes from Uloborus diversus, assembly GCF_026930045.1. Lineage (NCBI taxonomy): Eukaryota > Metazoa > Arthropoda > Arachnida > Araneae > Uloboridae > Uloborus > Uloborus diversus. The sequence continues at coordinate 6,814,095 of NW_026557765.1, forward strand.
ACATGCTCGACCATGCATTTCATTCACTTCTTCCTGGTCTTCTTGTTATCGATTGACTACACTTGTGAAAAATTAATCAAGGAGTTTCATCCAGGAATGGAACATAACTTACTTGAATCGAATTAAAACAAAGAAGACAAGCTCAATCCTACTTGATTAAATAGACTTCAAAATAAATCTGAAATAGCATATTCGTTCCAACGACTGTATGCGTCTCAAAAACTTAAAATTATAAAAATAGCTTTTTTTTTAAATCTATCAAAATGAAGGAGTTGAAAAGCTAAATGCACTGTACTTTATTACCTTATACGCTTAAGAGTTTTGCTGGAAAATAAATCAAGCAACATTTTTATTGAATGTAGGAAAATACACCCATCTCGTAGTAATGGGCATAATCAAGAACTTTTGAAATTCGAGCTCTCAGGAAAAGAGTACTTCTGAGATTTGAGGTCTTTCGAGATCGAGAACTCGAGCAAATGATAATCGATGTCTCTAGAAATCGATGACTCGAGCAAATGATAATCGATGTCTTCAGAAATCGATGACTCGAGCAATTGATAATCGTGATCATTCGAAATCGATAACTCGAGCAATGGAGAATCGAGATCTTTCGAAATCGTAAACTCGAACGATTGTTAATCGAGATTTTTTAAAATCAAGATCCTTTAATATTGAGAACGAGATCAATTACAATTGAGATCTTTCAAAATTGAGAACTCGAGCAATTTCGAATCAAGGTTTTGAGCTATTTACTTCCTTACTTTTTGTTACCTTTTTTTTTTCAACTGGCATTACATTATTTTATTCTTTATTATTCGTTTCATGATATATGTATACGTTATGAATATTGAAATAAATGTTGAGTGTAGATATTCAAACAGGTCTTTTTTCAGTTGCAAGCTCATATATTTTCATTAAGAGAGTACAATTAAAAATTTAAAACATCAAACCCCGTTATACTTATTAGTTCGTTTATGTTCATTAGGACTATCCGAAATAAGTTTCCTTTACTTTTGTAAATAAATATGCAGTCTGATATCTTTAATATGGAAAGGTAAACATTCTGTTTCGAGACAAAAATGGACGCACCTTTTAGCTTACAGGGATGGAAAGTTGTTCTTTACAGATGTACGGTTTGCCTCTTAATAATTGAGATGCAGTTTCGTAAAAATGACAATTTGTGCATTGCAATTCTTTTTGAAATCTGAACTATATTCCATTTTTATTCTCACTACGAAAGTTAACTGATTTATTTTTACAACATACTTTTGATTTTATCATTTTGCTTTTGCATTTCCGGACGAAATGAATACATTTTATTTTCTTTTTGATATTTCTACAGAAACTCGTTTCGTTTTCTATCATTTTATTAATAATAATGCAATAAATTATTAAGACCCTATTGACTCATGCGTGCATTAAAATCCTGCAACTATTTTCTTTTCTCCCCTGCTAAGTTCATTCACGTGGAACAGTCCATTTTTGGCCGATTATTTTTCGTGGTCATGCTGAACTGATACTATAATGTTATGAATATCGTGCACAAAATAAATTTTCGTTTAGCCAAAACTTGTTTTTCAATAGAGATACGTTACAACTTTAAGCAGAAAATTAAACTAATTGCATAAGCATAGAAATGAAACAAAAGAAAAAAAAATCGTTGTGTCACATATGCGTAAAAATGAAATACAGTAAAACCCCTCCTAACGGACACCCCTCATAGGCGGACATCCCTCTTATGCGGACAATTTTTAATTTCCCTGTTCCAATGCAAATAACATTATTAAACCCCTGTTTTGCGGACACATCTCTATTGCGGACAAAAATATTTGTCCCGTTAGTGTCCGCATTAGAGGGATTTTACTGTAGTTTTAAATTTCTTTTAATATTGTAACACACAGAACAGTAACACACAGAAAAAGTCATTTCAGCAGTTGACAGTTGCAGAGGGAAAAACAAGTGCAATCTATACATTCTATTTCTTTTGAATTTAAGTGTTTTTTTTCCCCTTCCGTCCATGTTCTCTTTCAAAGCGAATCAATCCTTCAATTGCAATACTTTGAGACCAATTCAGTTGTGAAGTTTCTTTTAAAGTAAGGAATATTTTTAGGAGAATATTCAGCATTCAATTCGAACTTTTCCTCGAAACTTTTATCTACTAAATCTACTAACCGTAAGTCAGTTATGACGTTTTAAGGTAAGGTTTTTTTTTTTTTTTTGAAATTGCGAACTCAATGTTAACATTAACTATTATGTAGGTGTAAAATCCTCTTAAATAAACATACAGTCGATAAACAGATAATTGTAGAAATACCTTTAATCCAGTACTTGTTTTAAAAATGTCAACACAAAACGAAATTAAAGAAGACATACTACTTTGTAGGTTCAATAAGAAATACATTCTCCCTTTAAAGTACAGTGCGCAACATTTGGCTGAAATATTTTTAGGCTGGCATTCGCTCCCCATTCGAGTTGCGAGTAAGGATTTAAGTCAGAAATCCTTACTCAGAGCGGCTAAAATCCTTACTAGACAGCGGTTCCCGCGAGAGTAAGACCCAGAAATGTGGAGAAATCTACATTCGGTTTTGATAAATGACAGTACATGTTCCGCATCTTAGACATAACTTTGGAGGCAAAGGTAAAAATTCAGAGGCTCGGCTCCCGAGATAACTGGTAAAAACTGACCACAGCGCTTTCAAACTCATCAATCACTACTCAGTATCACACGCTTCGAAAGTTCTTGGTAAGTATTTTTTTGTTTTTGGATTCTAAAACTAGGACTCTCTGGTTCTAATTCCGGTGCCCGATCCTGGCTTCCTCCCTGCAGTAATGATTATTTTCTATTGAATAATGAAAGACATAGTCATTTAAACATTTCACTAAAATACATCCATTCATTGTTTTGATGATTTTCTCTGATAAACATAAATATCCATCAACGCTTTTTGATTGGTTTTCTTTTCATTACTTTAACTACAACCGTTTCGGAATAAAATCTAATCTTTAAATCTGGTGTTGGCTATCTTTCTTCGCTTTGTACAAAGAAATGTCTTTTGTATAGTACTGATTTTAATCGCAGTGATTGATGGACGTAAAAAGTTTATGTTCCATTGCATAACAAAATCCATAAGTTACTGCAGAAAAATATAAAAAATATTGTAATTATATCCTTACGGGAAACTGTTGGGAATAAATTTAGTGATGCCCATGTATGTATTTCTTATTTTTTGTACGTGGTATAAGTTACGTCACACGGTGCGTATTTTTTATTACTATAAACTGTAAATTAATAACCTTATTTTAATTCGTACTACTTCTATTATTTTTAATTTACTATATTTTAGAAAGAAATTCATGTGTTACCGTATTTTGTTTATTATGTTTTTTAAACTTAAAAACCTAAAATTTCGTTTCTGTCTTAATCTATCCATGTGCAATTAAAAAGAAATGTGCTTAATATGTTGACACTGAAAACACATAACCCAAGTATGAAAAAATATTAGCAGTTTGTGTGTATATATATATATATATATATATATATATATATATATATATATATATATATATATATATATGTATATATATATATATATTGTAATACTAGTGTGTGAATTAAATATACATAACGTGATTATCTAAAAATTTGATATTTGAAAAAAAAAAGTATTATTTGTGTATAACATAGATTTTAAAAACGTCAAAGATGCATCAGGTTTCGAAATACGAGCTATACACTATTTAAAAATACCATGAAACCTCAATTTTACGTTTTTCATGGGACTGGGTTTTAAACAATCCCGGTTAATACAAAAAAACGTACAACACGGGAAATACATTTCAGCAAAACTGATGAAAGAATCCTATGAAAAAACGTTAAATGCGGGGGCGGGTGTTGATTCGTAGAACATAAAATTGTCGTTTCACTGTTCATTAGACACTTACCAGATTTTCTCACTGGTCAACTAAAAAAATACCGAAACTTAACTTATTTATTCCGCGGAGTATTTCAGAATTTTGCAAATTTTCATCAAGTCCCTGTGAACTAGTTTTGCCAAAAATGTTCCTGAATTGCTACAAGCTGCATGAATGTAGTTTTTTTTTTTTTTTCGTGAAAAATATTTTAGCTACCAGTTTAAAAGATTAACTCAGAATATATAATAAATATGTTTCAGTTCAATTATGGCTAAGCCCCCTTTGAGGGAGAATTTTACTTTGTATTAACCAGCTTTGCTAGAATTGCAGGCAATGTAAATGGTAGGTTACTTACTTACTTGCAGTTCTGTCTTAAATTGGGCAATAGCTGCAATAATGTTTTTAGAGCTTTGTTGGTAAATAAAAAAGTGGCAAGTCATTATTTTAAACTTACGTAATTTTTCTGTAAAGTTTCCAAAGCCCATGATTGGGTTTAAGCGGGGAGATTTCTGAGTTCTTCAGAAATATTCCAATATATTTTCAGAAAGATTTGGTACTGATTTTTTTTTCTTTTTTTTCGCAATATATTATCGGAAAATATAGTACACATTAGCCGCTAGTTTTTTCCAGCAACATTTCAGAATTGTTAGTACAGTGTACTTAGTGTCCTCGAACATCCTTGCCACATAGTTTTTCATGTAAGATAAATCGGCGAAATATAGGAAGTAGAATCTTCTGCTACATTTCTTTCAGTAATCCTTTCATACTGCTATCTATAGTGCATACAATGTTATTCAAGTTACCAGCATGTAAATTTCACAGCATAACATCTTTATAACTGGGTAGAAATGCCATTTTTGAAGAACTGCTTGGATGTTCCATACTACCCGCTGGTGAGGGCAAGTGAATAGTATTAACAGGGAAACAAATATCTGTATGTATATTTTATAACGAATCCAAATTATTAGAGAATTTAGAGTTACATGGCTTTTTTACGTTTTTATTCTGAACTATTTGGTAGCCAGGATATTTTCTTTAGTCGTACGTTTTTACAAGCATTTGGGTTAATTTGTTGGACTCTGATCATTCGAACGATGCTTTTTTTTTCTCAGGAAAGGTGTCGAATCGATATGCTTTGCCTAAACTAAATTTTCCGAACACGCCAAGAAGCTCATGCTTCTTTGCATTGAAAAAGGTGTTCTTTGCAACACCAAAACACGTGTCTGCAGTAATTTGCATTTTTTGTGCTTCGCAACGTTGGATAATTAATTATTTTAATTTTCAGCACAAAGGTATTTAATTGTTACATGTATAGTATATTTAACACCAACATTAAGTTACACAACAAGTGTTTAAAACTGTTTTATACTCGTATATTAACTCATTACCAATTATAAAACTTATTTTCTCGCACTAACACAGGATATTTAAATAGTTATCTGAAACTAACAGTTTAAAACTGAGTTTACACTTTGTTTGTTGGCCGCATTTTTTTCTAGATCTGTTTCTAGAAATAATTATGAGCTTCACTTGAATATGAGCTTTTTGAATACGCATGAAATTAATGGAGCATTCTATCCTGAGTTAAGAGAAATAATGATCAATTCCTTTTTCGTTTCGGACAACTCTGGGCTTTCTTCCCCTATTATATTTATCTCAAGTATTCCTCGGATTTATGGCGCTACACCTTTGAATTCTATTCCACAAGAAATTTAATAAATTTGATTAATCGTTTCTAATTGGAAAAACCTTTCCAAAAACGTTTAAAACTTTGCAATCAGCTTCGTAACCCTGAAAACAAATGCAAATTTAGTCACCGAATGAAATTAAAAGTATATTCGAAACTTAAAAAAAGATGAATCATTAGGCAATATTTTTTTCTAAATTGGATTTTGGGAAACTTTGACGAAAAAGAAAAGAAAAAAGAAAAAAAAAAACGACTGCTCTTCCTCTACCTATAAGAAGGAAAATGATAAAACTGAATTGAACCAATATTTTAGAAAAAAGTATTAAGTTACATTATTAAGTTCATTATTTATATCTTTGTATTTAAAAAAAAAAAACAGAAAAAATATACATTTAGACTTGTTATTTCTTTGTGTGTTTCATGACGTCTTTCATTTAATTCAAAATGTTGCACAGAGTTTTGACAAATTTTTTCATACCTGTATCTTTGCTCATTAGGTGTTTTCTCCCAACAAATCAAAAACTTAATAAGCAGATTATATATTACTCTTTAGGTGGAAAACGCTTGACAGTTAACTATTTTTCTTCTATATTAGTCATTTAGTTCTTCATCCATTAGTCGAACTGTGCTAATGAGCCAGAATTAACTACAATTTTTGACACTTTTTTCTAATTGGCAAACATGTTGTACGATTTATTTCAGCTTAAGGTTTCGTTGATTTAACTTGTAATTTATATCACAACTAGCTAAAGTACCCGCCAATGAATGGGTCAGTAATAATAATAAAAAAAAATCTCCTTTTTAATTTGTTTTGTTTTGTAAGAGACAGTGAAAGATAAAGACACAGTTTAAAAATCGAGCTTCTTCCTCACCAATAAATCTAAAAATATATTAAAAAAGGCAGTAATTATAAAGCGCAAAATAGTTTTAATTTAGAAATGAAAGCACGACATTTAAGCATATTCAAATTGGAAGAATTTCCAAAGTATGAAATTAAGCTTCAAAAGCTTAAAAAGTTTTCCACTCATAATTCATTTTGAAAATTGTGTCTAAATCCTTATCTATATACGAGACTATATAAGGATCTATTATAGTACAAAATTTTTTTTAAAAATGTAGCCGCTCGTAATTTCCCTATACTTGCTTAAGTAATTTTTGGGAATTTCAATTATTGTGGGTTCTTGGTATGATTAAAAATGTTACCAAATTTGTGGTAGTCGCTTTGGTTTACCTTGGATAATGCTCTCCCTCCCGACTTTGTAAAACGGCTGTTACTAATTTTCGTCAAAGAGATGTTTTCACCAAATGGCGAGATATTTTTGGTGACCATAAAATGTTGCTTTATATTTCCGTCCGAAATGATTCCAAAACAGGTAATAAAATTTGGCAATTGTTTGAAATTGTCCTATCTGTAGTTGTTAATGATATCTTGTTGTTAATTTCTGTAATTTACGCTTTGATTTTCCTATTTAAAAATGTGGTCCATCGACGGAAGTTCAATGGTCCATCTATAGCAACCGGGTGCCATGAATATGCATAGAAACTAAAATATTGATTCTATTCTCTTGTTATTTAAAAATATATTAATCGAATAAGTGAATTTAAAAGAAAAGGAAAGATGGTTAGTATTTTTTCCTACAGTATTTGTTTCTCTTTTATTTTATGATGTAAAACTGTTACGTGGTTTATTACCGGCAGCCTTTCCCTATTAAGGATTTATAAATGTTCAACATACGTAATGATATTTTATGCAACATGCAGTATGAAAGTATTATACTGAAGTAATACAAAAACTGAATGGAATATTAAAATTTAAAAATTCACCTTTGCGCATGTGCAGCAAATTTACCCGGGCCGGAGCCTCGGTTAAAGAGGAGGATTTCGGAGTCCTAATAATGCCAATGATGACTTTATTGCGATACAGTCTTTATTTCTAGGATTATCAGATCGCTGGAAAATGAAGTACGCAGTAACATTTTTCTTTTTGAATTCATCAGCAACATCAATTAGGCTATCAACAGCTGAGAGAAATCTACCTTGGCAACGTCGTAACGCTGTGATTGGGATCTGCGCAGAATTCACAATGCTGCCAAGTTAGGTTTGTCTCAATCATACAGAAAATACAGTATTTTTTTGTACTATTAAATTACGGTGCTCCGTGAAGAAACTAAACTTATCGCAAAATAAGATCAGGCATCTTTTGTGAAACCTCTTTTCTAATTACGGTTGACATACTTTTGCGTGTTAATATCAAACTGCTTGTTGATATCGCTTTATCATCATGTAGGTGTTCTGCTGATGATAAATTCACAATTTGGGAAATTTTTTTATATCGCATACAACAACGAAGGGTTGGCTATGTTGGACTACGTGGCCGAATTTGGCGCCCGCTGTATTTTTACATAACCCGCACATAATAAGTTACATCGATTTGTTTAAAAATAAAAATTTCATTAAAAAGTTCAATATAACGTCATTACTAGTGCGTGAATATTTTTTCATATATTTAAATAGTAATTCTGTTTGAAACTGTATAGTAATAAAGTAGAAAACGTTTTCCACACTGAAATATTTATTATATTAGCAAAATGTATTGTAATAATATTATAATTATGTGACTCATTATTGCAGGTTTTGAAATGTTACTAAAAACTTATTGTTTTCCATTCAATATACCAAAATTGTATACATTTATCTCCTAACAATTATTTTAGCCGAAAATAAAGAAAATAAATTTACCATATTAAAACAAATACATTGTTGATTTCTTTGCTGAAGCGCACAGATAACTAATTACCGGATAATTTGTTTCCCATTTCAAAAATAAATAAAAAGTTTAGTAATGTGATGGAAGGCGCCAGCAGTTTAAATTCCGACCATTCTTTAGTGAAAAAACAGCGCCGTTAATCATTCGCGTAAAATGAAAAAATATGACTCATAATTAACTTGGAAGTTGTTTTTAATAAAATGTATATCAGCTTTCAGTCAGGATTTTTTTGTTGCATTCGAAATTTGTTTTCAAGCATCAACTTTGTTGGTCCAAACTGTAATTTGGGTCTTTTGTTTATTGCATAAACGCTTTAAAAGATAACGCATTTTTTGAAGATGTTTTGGCATTCAACTTTTGAATCAGAATTTTCGTGTTTTAAATGTTTTCAATTAAAATTCCAAAGAGCTAATAAAAGGAAAAATAGTAGCTTTAATTAAATTTAATGTACCTTGAACGCAAACAAAACTATACAAACGGGTTGTAGTTTAAACAAAAGAACTGAGTTGTGATTGTTTGCTTTGAAACTTGCAGCTAATAGCAATATTTAAAAATTGTATATAAAGTCGGAGAATCAGACCTTACCTTAAAATTAAAAAAAAGGTTTTTCTAATACTAAGAGAATATTTTTCGGTTTTAACACATTTTTTGAAGAAAGTAAGTTGTAAATATTCATTGTGTAAGCTTCTTGCTTACTACTCTTGCTCTACTAGAGGAGTGCTAAGAAGCTTATTTCTAAAATAACAACTTTACGCTAATCTACCGTGATTTATTCATATTGGTCTCAGGAATTGACATAATATTCGAAATACATTGGACTCTGTTCTGAACACTCTTGGGACCGAACAAAAGTGTTCAGAATATGGGGGTGTACATTATATAGGGAGGCCAGAAATGGAAATGCATGCATATTTATTCTATTGCGTTTACGGATCATGTTCAGCACTTTACCAAGCAAGCTGTAATATTTTTTTTTTTTTTAATTGGGAGTTGCTGAATTTTGGTTTGGCAGCATGTGTGGTGTCTAATTAAACTCAGTAGGACCTGAACTCTTACATTCTTTCTTTCTTGTTCATCATTTTTTTTTTAAACTCAACATAACATTCAACTATAAAACATAACAATAGTTTTTGGTACAAAACCTGTGAAAAAAAAGGAGTAATTTTAACGTTCTTTTGCATTGTGTATTCTTGTACAAGATACGCGCTGTCATCCAATTGTTAAAGCGAAAGGTTTTCCAGCCGTAAATTGCTTGTAGGTAATCGTACTTTAAAGGTCTTAAATACTACTTGATACAGTGGCTGGATTCTTGAAATACACAGCTCAAGGGTAGAAACTTTAGGCTCAAAATTCTCTGCTGAATGCAATGATTTTATGTAATAAATTGATAAAATTGTGAAGGTATTTCAGATTTTTCAATTTGGTTCATAGGAATTCTCGAGTACCGATTGTGAACATGTTTAGTATGTAGAGAGTTGATTATTGAAGGGGGCTAAAAAAAGCGTTTATAATACTGGGGTGTTCATATTATATGCTGTTCAGAGTTCAGAGAGAGGTCAGCGTATGTTAAGTCTATGGAGTTTCGCTGGAACTATCAAAATGTGTTCAGAATATCGGGCTGTTCACACTAGGGAGTGTTCAGACAGAAAGAGTTCACTGTAGTAATTTATAATGTGCAGAAATAGGCGTCGTGGTATAACTCCTCTGGTGTAAAAAAAGCCTACTGCACTTCAGAACATCACGAGGTTTGAGTCATATTGGGCATTGCATACTGTCACAATGTAGGAAGCACTTTCACCAACTTCCAAAATAGCTTCCAAACAGTAACTTCAGAATCATTAAAAATACTGTAGCTGTGTACTATATTGCCAACTTTTTTTTTTCTTTTTGCAAAATAAAGATCGTAAAACGTGTTTAGATATATACTCGTTTATATATAGATATACACGTTTAAAGATCATAAAACGTGTTAGATAGCAAAATAGAGATCATAAAACGTGTTATCTTAGATCAAAATAATTGCACTGGACCTTCCAGTTTCATTTTCAAGCTCGAAATATGTAAAAATATTAGAATTGTCCCTAAGCTAATCGGAAATATGCTGCCATTTAGAACATGAACAATTTTTACTTGTCTGCAGTTTTAAGCTTAAAGCGTATTTAAATATCTTAAAAAACTCTAACTACTGAATTTCATTTATAAGAGATAACCTAAATAAGTTTATAAATTCCCATTTAAATATTAAATTTACTCAGCAAAATTTTCGCATACTTGAAAAAGTCAAATTTTTCACAAATAATCGATTTTTTTCATCTTAATCTTTCCTCTAATCTCGCAACCTGACAGTTATTCATATGTTGAATAATAAAGTAAAGTACTTAGTCAATGGCATTCCAATATTAGTTTGATTCATGCTCCAGTGATAATATCGTAATCGATCTATAGAGAATCCCCCCCCCCCCCATTAATCATTCAGTTTGCTTTCACGTGGTCTCCTTGATTCGAGCGCCATAATTAAGACCCAGGACAGATAATTCGTTTATGATCTTGATAGAGAAAAACCATTTACCAGTTTCTTATATAATTTACCTTACTGCAGAATGTTCCGTATATTTAAACGTAAATTCATTCTGACATGTATGATTATGTTATGTCATATGTTCTAGCATCTTTTAATCGATTTACATAACTACATTATGGTTCATACATTTTTTTCTAACAACTAAACAAGTTATGTAAGTAGTTTATTTACAAAAAAGGTACACAAATGCGTGTTATTGCTCGAAAGCTTATAAAATAATGAGTAGTGGCTTTTCAAAAATGTCCAATTTTTTTAAAAACTTTTTTTAACTCATCTTTTTGTCACGTGTCACGCTATTTCTCATAAACAAATTATCTTTTGTAAATGAGTGATAACACACTTCTTAATACCTCCTCCCATCTTTTGTCAAAAAAAAAAAAAAAACTTCATGAACCCTGCTGCATTTTAAAGTGTGACATCCTTTGAGGACGAGCTCAATGTAAAACAATTTTGTATTGTTGACAACATAAACTTCAACTATATATAAAATATCAACTAACAGCTGTTGTATAGTGAGTTGAGCATAGTCAGTTTCAATTTTTTTAAGTAAAATAATTTGAAATTATTTTGAATTCATTATAATATATCACATTGTCCTAATGTGATTCATTAGCAGATATAAATGTGACATCTGTCTTTATGTTTTTTACAAAGTTAAAAAATAGTTGCCTACACTTGTCATTAAATTTCAAACTCTTTATATTCAAGTGTGAAAGTTTACGTTACGACAGTTAGAGGAGGGTTACCCAAAGCGGGTAGGCCTTCGTATGTCTCCCATGGTGTTTAAGCTGCGAAGCATACGTATTTCGTGTTTACATGAACAGAACATCCCCTAGTTTTAATCAGTCCCAACGAAGCAGCAGTGAAGCTTCATGGCGCAACCAGGATTACATTTAAAAAAATGATACATTTCTTTGTTTAAAAAAACAAAGTTTTGTAACTTGTTATTTGTCGAAGACCAGCTTATATATGATTTTAGTTGTCAATAATATTACGTTATTTTGACACCATGCACCTACAAACTACGATAGTCAATGCGTTTGTTTCTTTTTTAAATTTTAGGTTATAATAATTGAAATGAAAATCGTGCCTTCGGGCAAAGTGTGTATAGGATTTAATCATATATTTATTTATTACTTCTTAACTAGTGTGCTGACTTGGATTTTCTAATTCAATATAGGATAAGTATAACCTTAAAAAGTTATTTTTAGGATGGCAATTAATTTGGCTGGTAATTTATTCAGTTATTTCTTTATGTTTCATAAACAAATGTGTTGACTTTAAATTCATAAATACAACTGTTTTAGATATTTCTTTTCTAATGGCAAGTAACTAATCAACTATTTTAATCATTTATGACTTCATATTTGATTGGGAAATGTACCGAATCTTAATTAGTTACGCTTGACCCCATTGGGCTCCAATATAGGGCAAAGCGGGTTTTACTACTGGATTTCATTTATAAAGCCTTACTAAATACGTGAATGAATTCCATGTTAAATATTAAATAAACTTGTTCATTAATTAACGTTTTTAAAAGTCTGAAATTTTCGAGAAGAATAGATTTTTTTTAATCATAATCTTTCCTTTGAGTCCGCATTCTGACAGTTATTCATATTTTGCTCCCGGATAATAAAGTAAAGTGCTTAGTCAATGGCATTCCAATAATAGCATGATTCATGCTCCAGTGATAATACCGTAATCGATCTGTAGAGAATTCCCCCATTCATCATGCAGTTTGCATTGATGTGGTGTCTTTGATTCGAGGGTCTTAATTAAGACCCAGGAACGAGAATTCATTCTTGATTTTGGTGGAGAAAAAATCATTTACCAGTGTTTTATAACTTTATTTCAGCTTGATCGGTAAGTTTATGAAACAAATTCGTGCTGACATATATTCTTACGGTGTGAGATATTTTCTTGAATCTTATAATCCATTTACATGATACCATTGTGTTTCAATCAGAAATATAATTCAAAAAAATCTATAAAATAAACAAGTTAATTGAAAGAAACTCATTCACACAAAAGGTAAACAAATGCGTGCTATTGCTTGTAAGTGTATTCACTATTTGGTTTTTCCAAATATGATGACACTCTTGTTTTCTACATTATGACCCCCTTCTTTCTATGTCACAAGATATGATGACACCATTCTCTCTATGTCACATGACATGATGACACTCTTTTTTTCTCAAGTTTTTGACGAAAATTTTCCCTTTCTTCTCCATTTGTCACATACCACGTTAAGTCGCATAAAGATATTTTTTTGATAAATGCGTGATAATCACTTCCTGTTACCAATCCTCCCCCCTTCACAAAAACAGTTAATTTAACTTGCTCCTTCTCCCTTAAAGCGTGACATCATTTGAGGACAGATCCGAACGTAAAAATATTTTATACGTTGTATTGTTGAAGGTAAAAATTTTAACTAAATTTAAAATATCAACTGATAGTTGCTGTTTAGTAAGTTGGGCATAGTCAGTCTGAATCATTTTTTAAGTAAAATGGCTTAAAAATGATATGAAATCATTACAAGTTGTCAATTAAGAAGAAACTCTTGTCGATAGTACAAAACAATTTTTAAATTCGGCATCTGTCTTTGTGTTTCTTACAACATCGAAGCAAAGTTACAAACACTTGTCATTTAAACTCAGACATTTTATTTTAAACATTAGGGTATAGGTTATGACAGTTAGTTAAACCAGTTAGTCTCTTACACTTTGGTATGCATTGCGCTGTGAATTATACAACTGTTAAAAGCGATTTAGCTTTTTTTTGTTTCCCCGTAATAGACATGCCAGTAAACAAACATAACTATTTCGGTACAAGGTAAGAAATCTATCTTATTTACGAAACAGTAGAATTACGATTCAGTAAAATGAGACACGTGTAGCTTACTTTTACGCCAGCTTTCAAACAAAAAAAGGACTAAAATCGGGTCACCCGTTGAGGAACTACTATGTTACAGACAGATACATACAAACTTATTACCAGAGCGGCGACGGGGGAAGAAAAATGACCGACTCCGACTAAAATAGATTTAGACCATTCGACTCCGACTCAGGCTTTTTTGTTCCAAAATCTGACTCCGTATCTGTAAGCACTGGCAGAGTTGAGGACTTCGAGGAAAAATGACCAACTCCAACTCTTGAAATTCTAAACCTTAAACTTCTGATTCCGTCACCTTTACCCAAAATTCAGTCCGATACTGACTCCGACTCTGGCCTCGCAGCCCTGCTTAAACCTCCATTACTTTTTGCGTCGTGGGTAAAAAATAGCAATTTTCAAGTTTTCTTAGCATTACACAACAATAAGCAAGCCCAAAAAAATATGTATCGGGCTGAAATGTACACAACACATTCCTTTATAAGATCCAGACATCAAGGTAGGGTTTTTTTGTCTAAAGTGTTGATAAGAAGACTATACGTCAGTGAACTGCCGATGACAACAAAAAGAGTGCTTTTTCTAATTGCAGTCATGTTCCATATTGTCATATCGACCCCTCGGGTCACATCAAGAAAAAATAAGATATTCTTACCAATGTTAACTGTACGATGAAGCAATACATGAATTGTTTTCTCCAATGAATGATTTGCTTGAACTATTTCCGATGCAGTTGATAACATTACAGAAAATAACGCTACATTATTTATTGCTTTCAAAGCATATAATGTGTCATTGAAAGATATATCCACGAGCTTTTTACGCTTAAAAATTTGAAGAGTCATAAATATATTGGCAAAGACATCCAATGAGAAGAAAAACAACATCGCTGAACATTCCTTGTTAAATGTATAAATATTAGACCAAACTGATCTGTACGTGGAATGTACGTCACGCTGCAGATGCAATTTTGATTTTTGTGACAAATATAATAATAGTTCCTTGAAATGAAGACACAGCAAACTGTAGAGCAGACCGACGCATATCCTTGTATGGCATCCAGTTACTAAATCCATAAGTTTAGTAATTATATCAATGTAACGATAAAAATTCTTGTTTTGAGAAATAAATGATGCAAAATAGTCTTCTATTACATTATTGAATTGTTTTCTAACTGCGAAAATTGAGAAGTATATAAAAACACTAACTTCCACAAACATGTAATAAACATAAAAGATAAAAATAAATTTTTTTGACAACAAAAGCTTATGAATATTACTGAAATCAAGGTCATATTTTAGATTATTTCTTATAGCTTTTTTAAATGATTTTGTTCTTGAATATACAAAGCATCTGATCAAAAACAATGGTATGCATTGGAATAATATTTTAAAATCGATAAGAAATTTAGTAACTAAATAAAATAAGATGCATATTTTTGCACCAATTATAACCGTAAAAATTAATAAGCACAGTTGAAAAATCAGTAATTTTCGAGGAACTGGAGATGATATTGTAGCACCCTCTGACGCATTTAGCCCAATACATTTTAATAACATTAATATTTTCCGATAATATACGCACATGCCTTCAACTTTATAAATTTCTGATGTAGAGTTAACGGACTCGAATTTTAAACACACTGATATAAACCTTTTAAAAGCATGCATACTTCCCAGCAACAAAGACGACAAATGCCGACAAACCGATCAAATGCAAAAAACAGCGAGTTTCACAGCAACTTAATAATGTTTAAGACTGCTTTGATGCTTGGATACGTAATATGTTATTCCTGCTTTGCCGTTTGAATGATTTATGAAAGATTCTTTTCTAATGACATAGAAACTCAGTTGCAAATGTTCTGCTTCACATTACAGGTTTCTGTGCATCATAAAACTCCAATGAAATACATGTTATGTGTATTAGCGTGACAGGCAAGTAACTTTATATTTCTAGACATTGTTTTGATGAAAGTTCAAACTTTTTTTTTGTTTGATTTTGTTACGATAAAAGTGTCACATATAAATGATGAATATTTTTTACTTTGCAATGAAACTGTTATTATTTTCGCACTTTTTACTTAGCAGTTTAGTTGAACTATTATGCTTGAAAATATTTTGCACAGGTATAGCTTAAGTAGTAAATAAAATATGATGTTTACTACTTCATGCAAAACTTTAACATAGAAAGATAGTTTACCTGGTTAAGCTATCATTACAGAACAAACTTTGATAAACTTAAAACGAAAGTGTAACACAGTATCCGAAACATTGTTAACTACAGTATCCAAAAAAGAATGATCAGGGCAAGCAATTATTGTTTGAAACTAAAATGTTAAAATTGGGCTGCGAGAAATGTATGCATTTATTTTATGATTAAAAAAACCGTTTTAGTACTTTTAGAGAAAGCAATCTTCATTTTTCAAAAAGCCCCAACAACTTTGAATTTTTAAACTTTAAATTGACTTGGATTTTGATGACGACTGAAATAAAATGCTTTTATTCCCAGCTCTTAGCATGAAATATTTATCAAAAATAAATAAAATAAATATCCAGTATTCACGATAACGTTTCATTTAGTTACAGAAGTGAGCCGTAAGAAATGTTTAATAAAAAAGTTGAGTATGATATTGAAATTAATTTTGATTTGAATTAGGATTCACGGATAAAATTTAATAAAACACTGTGCATTTATATTATTAATTTTGTGTTTTTATTGTCAAATTCTAAAGTTAAAAAAAAAAAGATATTGATGTTTGTTACAATAATGCAAATACTATGAATTAATTGACATAATTCCTTCAACAAACACAATTACTAAGCCAGAGAAATCCTACCGTAACTTATTTTTGATATGTAAGATAATGTATGCGTTCTACCAATTAGTAACTTTTGGCAAAAGAAAAAAAAAGAAATAGCGGAACAATATTTTAAAAATACAAACGTAACTGTTTCTTGTTTAACTAACATATTAAGGGCAATATTAATCACATTAGGTTAATAAGCGGGAAAAAAATGAACCTATGCAAAAGAGTTCCGCTTAATTATGGATATGCATTTAAGTCGATCAGAAGACATGTTGCTAAGGCTATATCTTTTCGCTTTACGTTATTTACTCTTTCCTCTAAAATACAATTAGATTCCCGATGATTTTCTCAAGTTGAAACTTTACGATTTTGTATGATAATTTTTTTAATTAAAGCATTTACGAAATACAATAAAATATGCTAGTTATTTTCTGTTGTTTTTAAAAACAACTATATATATTTTTTAACTCAACCATATGCTCTTTATTTTCTCATTAAAATACTAGTTGTAGAGACATATTTAAAAAAAAATAAGAACACATTTTGTTTAATTTTATTAAAGAAAGTATAGGTTTTATAAAAGGAATGGGAAAGTCTTGTTGTTTTATTATTTTATGATTATAGTAGCATACTTACCTAATAAAGGAAAAAGTTGATTTTTTTTCAGTAATCATTCCTTATCTTCAATTACATTGTTTTAATAAATATGTTTTCTATAATTAGAAATATCTAGAGGATATAAACGATCAGGAATATTTTAACGAAATATTTGTCTGAACAAAATATGTTTTGTCTTTGAACGACAAAATAAAAATATTTTTAAGAGGCTTTTTATGACGAAATGCATTTAAAAAAGGGTGGGTGGGGGGAATTCCACGCAAAGAATGACATTTTGTCCTGCACATGACAGTTCTCATTAGACTAATGAAAATTTGCGTATAAAACAATAACGCATATTTTTAGTTATTTTAACTTGTCAAACACGTATATGTAGATGTTATTTGACATATTTTTAATCCTTACGCCGCATGTTAGAAACTTAATTGTGGTTATTCAAAGTCCAGTGATATTTTTTTACGTATTTAATTGATGCAAAACTCGATATGTTTTGCTGTTTTTCAAATGTTCATTTTTGAATTATTAGTTTGAACTCACTCTGCATTTTGTCATCAGTTTCAGAAAGTTATCTTTTAAGAGACCTTTTTTTTTTGGTTCTGTGTAAAGAAAAAAGTTGGTTCCTTATTTTTATCTTTACTAGCATTTAAAACCTTACGTAGTTTATATAGTCAGTGTTCTTTTACATTGTAACTACCTATACTTGTTTCAATATTTACGAATTGGGCTCTTCGAAGGGCCTCATCACGTTCATCTTTAAAAGTTTCACAATTACCTTAACTTCATTAGCCTCTTTAAAAGTTTTTAACTACAACTTAAGTTTGTTAAAAACCCTGTTATAGTTTCATACAAAATTTGACAAAACTTGGAGAAATTTTGTTAAGTAAATTTGCCAGTCACTTTGGAATAAAAACAACTAAACTCGACTTGACACAACATTTAATTCGAATGATGTTTTAATCATGTGGTATAAAATAACATATGAAAATGGCACGCAAGTTTTTACTCTGGATTTTAAGAAAAATACGTCAAAAATGGTGCTACATTCATCTAGAATATCCCGAAATTTTACATCGCTACCTCTGTTTTGCTTTTTCTCAAAAGCGCAACTGTTTTTCACAGTTCTTCGGTGTGTTGGTATTCCCAAAGAAATGTTTATAGAGTAAAAACTCGTAAAGTTGACCGCCGATGCAGTTGATAGCATTATGAAGAATACTGCTACTTAATTTACTTCTTTCAAAGCATATTATAAGTCAATGAAAGATATATTCACGATTGATTTGCGCTTTGAAATTTAAAGAGTCATAAATATTTTAGCAAATTCGTCCAATGAGAAGAGCAAGAGCTCTTACGGGTTTGGAAATTCTCTGTATGGATAAAAATAACGAAAATGATGATGAACTTTCGAATGCTACCGGTGGATTGAGCTGGGTTTCCACGAACAGGATAAAATGTCTGGTCATGGCTGCGTTGACGGAAGCTTGTCCGGCAAATGTATCAAGAAATTTGATAAGGGTTTTGTGTTATTGGACCACCCTCCTTAACATCCCGATTTCGTCAAGTGATAAACGTATCTTTACACCTGGTGGGAAAAAATTGTAGGTCAGCAATACCTTGTTTCAAGGTCGGAACTGTAAAGTGGGTAGTCAGATAACACAAAAACCTTATCACTATTCTTCATTCACTGGCGGAACCGCAGGTGTAGTCTGAGAGCCTGTGACATTTTTTGTGAGTCATTAACTCTCGGCTAAATCTTTCAAAATGCTTCCTTTAAATGCGTAATAGAAGCTAGTGAATGTCAGCTGCGATGCCATTGGTTGGTTAATGTAGCGGTTTAAGCGCAAACATGTGAAAAAAAGAAAAATAAATAATCATTTACTCCCGCCTGAAAATTTGTTAGTACGTAGTTGACGTAAAACTGAAACAAAAAGCAAAAGTCAGCTCACTGCATCGCGGTGGATTATGCGTCAGCTGGCCACACGAACTTGTAAAAAAACTTTTTTTTTTAAACAAATTATTTACTCTCGCTCGGGAAGTTATGACATAATAATTTATAAGTTATGTTTATGAAAAAAGATCGTCAGCTGGCTGTACTCCGGTGGAAAGGGAGTCAGCTGACGCAGTGAAACTAGCTATACGGAGCAACATTTCGATCATGTTTACTGCGCCAGCTGACGAGCTTTCCACCGATGTGCAGTCAACTGACGGCGTTTTTTAATATAAGTAAGTTATAAACTAACATTCCTGAAGTTTACGAGCAAGAGCAAATGATTTTAATAAAATAATTCAACAATAAATGGCAATTTTAAAATTGAAATAATGACTAAATTCACAATATTACGTTTTAAAACATTCTATTCATTTAAGAATAATTTATGAATTATAATACACTGTTTACATTAACAACCAGTTAACACTTTGAAATATTATTTTATTATTTTTAGTCATTATTTCGGATTTAAAATTGCCTTTCATTGTTAAATAATTTGTAAAAACTCATTTGCTCTTGCTCATGAACTTCAGATGCATTAGTTTATAAGTTATTTTCATTCAAAACGAGCAGATGTGTGCATCACATGACTTCCTTTTACACCAATTTGACGATAATAGTACCTTGGAGTAAGTAAAGAAACACTTAAAATATTTTCACCCCAATATTTATCGCTAATCGATGCAAAAAAAGCGTTTTACAGAGATTGATTTTCAAATATATCGACAGATTTAACATGATTCAATGGATAACTCTCTAAATATCGCCAAATTGAAGCAACATTCAAAGAAAAAAAATTAAAAAATCGACAAATTTGTTGCCAACTTGGCGGGTTTCCCTAAGTTTGCGACAAAAACTTGACGACCAAAAGCTTACCAATACATTGCCAAGTGTTCTCTAAATTTCCAACCGCTTGAGTTTGCATTTATATTAGCACTGATTTCCCGCCAAAAAGGTGTAAAAGTCCTCTTTTGGAATATCGGAATACAACCGAAAGGGGAAGTGCACAACTAAACCCAACTAGGTGTCTACATACCAAATTTCAACTTTCTACGACACACCATATTTGAGGTATGCGAGATTCGTACAAATATACGAACATATATACGCACATACAGACGTCACGAGAAAATTCGTGGTAATTCACTCGAAGATATTCAAAAGGGATAGTTTGGGCGTCCATCTGTTCATAGGCATATGTACACGTGCGGTGGGGATGAAGACACCCCTCAACATTCATTCGAGGATGAGTAAAATGGAAAATTATTGTATTTTTTCGCAAATACAGTACTTTCTTTACTATGAAAAAGGAAGTAAAAAAATTAGTTTTTGAAACGCCTAGATAAGAGAGTTTTTAAGAGTTTTGATAATAGCTAAAACAAGCGACCATCTTGAGCCATTAGACCTGTCTAAACAGTTCAAGGATAAAAAGGTACATATGGATCCTTAGCGTTTAGGAAGCATAATACAGTAGCACATAAAGGAGCATTTTAATGGCTGGAGAAATATTTCGAATTAACCAGCATTATAGAGACAATAACAATCCGTTAAACTGAAGAATCGGGAAAAAGTAAAGATTTTAATTATAATAATGATGATATTTAAGTCTATCTACGTGATTTTAAATGTTTATATTTACTTTTAAGTGCAACATCAAAAAAATATCTGCAATATTTCGTAAAATATGAAACGAAAAATAGCGCAAAGCAGCATTGAGCATTTTACCATTTTTATGCTACGTTTTTAAAGCCCTGTAGCTTAAATCACAAAAGAGAGCCTAATATGAACTAAAATACTGTTCTTGAAGGATTTAAAATTCAAGTACCATGTTAAATAGAATTTTTCTGGAATGAATAATGTTACGCCTTGAGAAAGTGTTCCGATATCAGGAAGTTATAATGGGGAAAACTTAGCTTATATGTTTTAACATTTTTATCCAATTGTATTTGCCATTTTAAAATTGAAAATAAGGCTTCACCCTTGTATCAGTTTAAAGGAGACGGTTTACTCAATCATTGGAAAGGTTTTTTTTTTTTTTGATTTTTTTTAGGATTAAGAGTTCGTATTAGGATTAAACAAGCGCTTACTATGAATCTAAATATATAGTACAACTTGGAGAAAAGGCAATCTGGATATTCCGGATGATAAAAAAATCAGACTTATCATCGAAAAAAAGCAGACTTATCATTCATATTCGAAAAAAAAAAAAAAACGATGATTTTTTAAGAAGTTTCATAGGATTGTTTCTCGCAAACACGTTATCATTTACAGTTTCAGCTGCACTGGTGTAGGAATGACACTCTAATATATTTGATTACTATAATGTATTATGACCTATGTATAAATTATGTATTTAATCAAAAATAAAAATAGCGAATATTTCGCGCATTTATCGTTTCGTTTCTGTTATCATAATTTAGAATTATTATTTACGTGAATATATTTTTAACTCTATAAATTTGATCCGGATTAACCAGAGACCCAGATAAATAAGGGCCGAAAAAGAAGGTTATACTGTATACACTTTACGCATAGCAACGACTTTTTTTACGTATCTTGTTTGACTGTTGTCTCAGTGTTTGCGTTTTAAATTCGTATCTTAGAGTTACTTAAGCAAGCGTTATTTTTTTTTTTTTTTTTGCTACTTACAACAGATTGCAGTACTTTTGTTATGTGAACCATAATGCCATATGATATAAACTATAATTGTCTTAGTATGTAAAGTATACTTTAATCTCTAGCTAAAATACTTTTCCAAAAGAGATGCTTCTGAAAAACCATAAAGCTTTCAAATATTTTCCATCATGTAAGATTTTATGTAAAAAGCAAAATATATCGAGAATAAAGTTCATAGTTTTATGAAAAGCATTTTCAACGGCAAATCTATTATTCTTTTTTCCCACCACCTCGAAAGCTCATAAACACTTTCTTTAAAGGAAATCTATCTCCCATAAATCAACAACTTTAAAAACTCTTGATTAGTTTTACCGTTCCGAGCATTCCTCTGTTATTGCTCGCTAATGTCTGAGCTCCCATTTACAGAGGAATATTGACCAAAAAATGCTTAACTCTGTTATACGTAAATGCAACGCTAATGGCATGCATTCTTTTCGGTAAGAAAATTATGCTGAAATATTTGCTTAAATTAAAAATTATATCTCAAAATAACCTCAAAGGCTCTTTTTTAATGGAAATTTACTTAACTTTCAGTTAACACGTTAATGTTGTTTCCCTTCGTTTGGTCTAGATGCACGAAAACTTCGCTCGTATTTTAGCTGTTTTCTTTTGAAATAGTTTGAATGTTTTGGATTTCAAGTAATTTAAACTATTAGGATTCTCTTAGATAAACTGGATTTTTACTCGAACCTTCTCTTAGCTACAAATAAAATTTCAATGAGTTTTATATTTATAGAGTTAAAAAAATATTTTTGAATGACTTTCTGGAAGCATATTTGTGTGTGTTTTTGAAAACATTTCCTTGTAGGTTTTGAAAATTTGACTGTATATACTATATGCATCTAAATGCATTTTAGAAAATGATATTTAAAATTAGCGTATGCATATTTTTAACAAAACGAATTGCTATTCCCTTATTTACTTTTGAAAATAGTGTATGAGAATTTCCCATCAGTTTTCTTTTAACTAATAATTTATACTTTCGTCAATCATGCTTAATTTCACTGTCTGTTTTTTATTTTTTATTTTTTAATAAGTACTGAACATTTTATCATAATTCGTATTTTTTGTAACATTTGTTCCGTATATGATAAAAAGAAATTAATAAGAGTGTCGTATTGAACGTAAATCATTCAAACATTAAAAAAAAAAACAAGATTCCAACTCGTACACACAGTTAGATTAATCAAAGAAATACTAGACGATTTATATACATTCCCAGCTTTCAAAATTCAAATGATGTTTATATTTTATGTTATAAAAATACAATGTTTTGCTTCTTAGTACTATTTTAAGTCGATAGATGCACTCTATATATTTTCTTGTTTTTACATCTTTCCTAAACATTTCCATTTTTCTTGTTAATCGATTTTATATTTACTTACAGCTATTAATTTTACCTTTTACGGAAGTTTGAGAAAATGGTTTAGGATGCCATTAACCTACGCGCAATTTATGACGTGGCACCAATTCCACCGATGCTAATATTTACTTCTAAATGTGATTTTTTCAATAGCTGATTACTTTAATTAAAAGCTTAGCTGCAAAATACATAAATACTCCTTCTCTTTCTAAAAAAATATTACTCCATAAAATAAAATCATAACTGCGTTATTATAAATTCTAAATGACCCGCGAATATATTAAAAAGCAATTCTAATCTGTCTTGCTTATGAGGAATAACATTGGAGAGGCTAACAGTGTTTTCATACATTTTGTTTTAATGACATGTCATACGAATTGGTCATGAATTATCCCAGAGATTGCAAGAATATGTGATTGCCATCTTGACTGTTTTAGATATATTTTTAAGCTACTTTTTCATTAGTTTTAACACTTTATTTTATGGAACTAAACTCAAATAGATTTTATAAAATAATAAATATGTATTATATAGTAAATACAAACATTTGATCTTTTTTGTGTAATATAGAACAAATCAATTATAATATTTACAGAAAGATTATTTTTATTAGTAAAGAATGACGTTATTGATTTGTGGAAAATGTCATCTTTTCATAACGCTTGCTTTTAGATGCCACTCTTGAGTCTAGTGCCTTAATTAAGAAGTTGGGAAGAGGAGATTTTATTCATCACTTTAAAGGCAGAAAAAGCTGTTTTCCTCTGCTCCTTTCATAATTATGAGAGTTTTCAATTAAGGTCTTGAATGGTTTTACGGCATAATTTTCCTCAACTACTGGATTTTCAATACTCGATAGCTGCATAAAAAGGTTTCATTGCTTTTGAAAAAAAAAAAAAATCTTTGTGTGACACGTTTATTGCTTATAAACAGTAGCTTGCTTTTGTGAATACAACAACTAAGCAACATTTACATCTCATTAAATACTTTTAGTAAAAAAAAATACGTTTATCATATTCTATTCCTTTTTAAATTAGCGGAAATTAAGATAGCATAGGCGCTTTAATTTTCATAATTGTTGGTAGACTTTGTAAATGTGTAAACCCTATTTTGCTAAAATTTGAAATAAATGTTCCATAAAGCTATGATTATAATCTAAATAATGCTGAAGATTGATATATGGAATAATATATTTGCTAAAGGTGCACGCTTGAAAAAGGAAACGACGGTTATTCACATGAAAAACAAAGTCAATAAATATTGAAAATTTCAAATTCGTATGCATTGATTCTAAAACGTTCGACTTGTTCAGGATCGTTTAACAGTTTTACAAAGTTATTTTTGTTGTAATTTTTTATCCTAAGTTGGATGGAAAAGGGTTTAAAATGTTGGGCTCTGACCAAGTAATTTATGTAATCATTATTTTCCTAAGAAATATTTTTGAGTAAAACAAAATCAAGCGTTAATAAGTAATGTCCAAAATCTATCATGAATAGTTAGCAAAGATAAGTTTTCCACAATGACTGAGCCCCCACTAGATCAATGATAGTAAGAATCACCTTTCAGACCCTTAAGAAAACAATATTTTCTTTAAACAATTAGCCGCAAATTTCTGGCCTGGTACGGAATTAGTCAATGTGATTATATGAACTCACTTTTCTTTAATGAATGCATAACTTATTTAACTGTGTATGTCAATGAGGGCCTGAACAAGCATCCCTTGCCAATCCCCCAAACCAAAAAGGTTTTCTTAACCATTTTATCGGTATTGGACACTTTACTTGACTCAAAACAAAGTTCAATTTGTTTAAAAGGAATCCAATCATTCCAATACTCTAGAACTGCGCCGATTAAATGTTATTAAGCTGTTTCTCACAAAGCAAAACATTTTAAAAAATACAATAAAATATTGTTTGTACACTCTCAAGCACAAAGTGCGAATAGCATCACCAAAATGTTGATTAAAATATTGTTTTTTTTTCTTTTTATAAATTGTGTACAGTTTTAATTATTCACAAAAATGCTGTCTTATTTTCTAAACAGTCTGTGTTATTAACCATCACAATATGTGCATAACTTTCTGGGACAAACCTAAAAAGAGAGAAAGGAGATATCTTTTTGTACTGTGGAGGGGGGGGGGGGGTTAGAACTCCAATCATTTTGCTTAAATTGCAGTTTTAATTTCTGACTGTGTAGTCCTGGACAAAATGCCCATTATTTTATCACTTATGTCACCCAGAAGAAAAGGGAAAGTAGAAGCAGTAAGACTATCTTTTTACAGTACTCCAACTGACGCAATTTTGCTGACCTCTTAGTTAATTAGGTGAAGTGCGATTATCTTAATGTTTCAACCTCAAGATAAAAAAAATGCTATATGTTCCTATTTTTGGGAACAAAAGAAAACATAATGAATTAAAATAAAAAACCTGATTACATCCGCTAACAAAGTCATGAAGTCTCCTTTTTTATGCCCACTTACTCCTATAACTGAGGCAAACCTAACCTGGCAGCATTGCGAAAGTTACACAAATCCTAACTACAGCGTTACGATGCTAAGAGGTTAGCTTTGCCCGAACTATAGCGAGTGTGGTGCAGGGAATATTTTATAACTCATCTCATCCGAAATAAAGGTGAGAAAAATGGAGGAAATTTTACACCAACAGACCCTATTTCGTATTTCAATATGGCTTAAAACAAATCTACAAACATAAATCGATAAACAGTTAAGTGGTGTAGATAACGCAGCATGAAATAAAGGAAGATGGTTTATCTATTTGACATAGTTGAAATTTCCATAATGTTGATAAAATCCATTTGAGGAACGGAAGCTTATATTAAAGGAAATTTATCTCACAGTTGAAGGAAATTTCTAGCACAAAACACATCCGTGATAGCTGTAGGTTATGATAATGAACAGAGTAAGTGCATTGGACGAAAATACTGTGTAACAAAAGTATTCCTATTTAAAGCTTATTAACACGCTTTTATTAGCTTCACCTGTATGTATGTATGTATGTATGTATGTATGTATGTATCTTGTAACGGAATCTAGCAGCTCAAATTTCGGCCACTTCCTGCGATCGGATTCTTTTGAAATTTGGCACGCGAACTCAGACCCGATGACAGTGCGATATTGTATAATTAAAATAATTAACTCTTTTAATTAATAATTTCCTCCAATTTTAATCAATATTTTGGCATAAATCCAACATTGAAAAAGGAAAATTTAAAAAAAAATACATTAAAAAATGCTAGCAAAATTTATTTAAAAATATCTACGAAAACCATTATTTTTTCTGCATCAGACAAAATTTGTTCCAATGCTTTAAGGTAATTAGAACATGAATTATAATTGTTTCTAACTAATTTCATGCCAACATTTAGGTGAGCCTTCAATTGGAAATTCGTTACTGATCAGACCATTGTTGAACAAAACTTTTATTCAAATGCATCTCAAATTTTCAAAGTAATATAAATCTGATTTCCGCAAACATACATCGATGACTCACAGTAGCTTCCCATCGGAGTGCCCTTGACTTAACTTTAAGATATTACCTCACACTAGTTTTATAAATAATTTCATCGCCTGATAATTCTCCAACATAAGACAAAAAAAACAGAAAAATAAAATAATAGTTTAAAAAACTAAAAAAACACGCTTTCGTAGCAAAATGAACTAAAAAGTGAAAAATAATCTTTGGATGATAGTTGACCAATCACTTAATTTTAATGTAATACAAAAAAGCGTGGGAGGCTTCTTATCAGTTGTCTTGAATTTCTTCCATTTGTTGTCCAAGCAAAAATGTAAATAGACAACACCCCACGCTTTTTTGTATTACATTAAAATTAAGTGATTGGTCAACTATCATCCAAAGATTATTTTTCACTTTTTAGTTCATTTTGCTACGAAAGCAAGTTTTTTTTATTTTTATAAACTATTATTTTATTAAATTAAATTTTTGTCTCATTTTTCTGTTATTGTAATAAATGCGCCCCGTAAAAATGGATAAAACTTGTTTTTCTTCATTAATGTTGTATTTTCTCTCTTGAAGTTTTCTTTATAACTATTTTTATAGATAAAAAATTAAGTTTTTTCATCGGAGTGTTAAGTGTAGACAACACAATACAGTAACACTAACAAAAAAATAAGTGAAATATGTTTCAGGTAGGCAGTAATAAGTGGAAAAATGTGGATAAATGTTACCTTAAATGATTGTCTTCAATTTAAACAGTGTGTAATAATACAGATAAACAAATATTAACTTTTTTTTAAAGCGAAGGCTTTGAAGTTCTGTTGAGCAAACGGCTGCGTCACAAAAGAAACGTAGTTTTTTTTTCCCTGTTGTTTTTTCTGTCACGAAAAGTCTAACTTGTGATCTTCTCACCTGGTTTATTTTCGCTGTCCATGATTAAATAATTTGCTGTTGGTTACCAATAGATCATCCATTGAAACACGCGAGTAACCAACGCATTTCGAGCATTGCTTCTTGTTCTTTTTATTTATAATCAATTTTCTTCATTAAAATGCACAATAGTGCTGTAAATATGTATTAAACACCTTGGCTGGGACTCGATCCGGGGTCTTTTGGGTTCGAAGTTTAGTACTCTGCTAATTGGGCTAGAGTGATTGTCAGGCAAACTGCGCTGAGTGCAATATTGGTATGTTTTAACGATAATTTTTATTTTTACAAACGAAGCATATGATTCACGGGGACACATTGTTTTCAAATGATATATAAGTAAGTGAATATTAAACACAACACAGCAGGTGCCATTCAAAACAGATTGATGACTAATTAAAATAGTTTATCTATAATACATGTATCTTCAAAGCGACACACCATGTTTTTACTTAAGATATATTTGTTACTTAATATACAGAAGGTATTCTTTTATAGCTTTAAAGACCCTGAAATAGAATACGTTAGTGATAATTTTGTATGATTATTTAGTTTTTAGGAATTTATTTTATATCTTCTGGATAAAATTAATATTTGTATTTCGCTTACTAATTTGCATGTTCTTTTACATATTATTCATCCCCTGCACATTTGTTTCAACTTAATGCAGCTATAAAACTTTAAAAAATATTACCCCGATAACTTTTTTTGGTGTCCCGTTACTCCTCTATTTCAAACCCTGGTAAGAGAGGGAAAATATCCAAAACATTTCTCCAATCCATAAAAATAAAATTATAGTTTCCCTACTCATATCAAATTGGAAAATACATAAATAACTTCGTTAAAGATATAAAAATAAGATTAGTTTTCGGTACCTGGGGGGGAGGGGGTAGATACAATTTCTACCAATACAGTAAGAAATAATTGAATACATAAGGGAACTTTTTAGGTTACAATTTACATAATTTTTTTGACACAAAAAAAATACAATAACTTTAGTGAGAGAGGTAAGTCTATTAGTTTCACTATAAGAAACAAAAATATCAATTGTTTGTCGTAAAAAAAGCACTTGTATACTAAGGAAAAATTACCTGCATCCATAATTGTGAGAATTTAGGTAATTTTTTTAAAATTATTTTTACGCTCATTTATTTGGGAAAAGTGAATTCAATATTACCACTTATATTTTGTCAAACAATTGAAAGGTATATATATATATCCTTTTCCCCAGTAAATTTTTAATTATTTTTTTAATTTAATATAAGGTAAAAATGCATTCACAAGGATAAGATCTGCAAAGCATGATTCGAAAACTTCAAACTTTATTTTATTTTTAATTACTTGTCGTTTTTTAAACGTTTTGTTTTTAAATTTAGTCACACGTAAGATGAACCAAAACGAATTATTGTTATTAATCAACGCTTGATTGCTTACTACATAAAATTTGAAAACTTGATCGATTTGATATAGACTTCTCACTCAGTAATAAATAAGAAAAAAAAACATATCAATAGACAGCAATAATATCATGAAGTTAGATTTTACGAATAATTTCAAAGGTTGAATGATATTTTTAACACCATTATTACTTTCTTTTTTCTAGTAAATAAATGAAAAATGAATGATATACTTCTTAAAAGATATTTTCACTAAAAGGTCATTAGTTAAAATTTCAATCAGTTCGAAACCAAAAAAGATTTATTAAATGAAAAATTCAGTGGATAATTAAATTAGTACTCATTTAATTTTCCTTCTAAAAATCAACTCGTTGAATTATTTCATTTCTTCCGTTTATGATGAGTTGCAATTCACAGTGAATTCTAACATTTGGTGCTATTTCGCGACTTATTCTTTTACGCATTCGTGAACAAAATTGATATTAAATTAAATTTGTGATATCGTGAATCAAGAAGGATTGCTAGTGTTTTCATTTTCTAAAAATTGTTCATTCGTGTTTTTAGAGAAGTAAAAAACACAAAATCAGGACAACACAATAACATATGACAGATCTCAACTTTATTAGATACGTGTCCTTTTTACGATACAATGGTTTTTTAGTGAAACCCGTCAGTATTTTTCTTTGGGTTTCATTTTTTTGTTTTCCGAAATACATTAATTAACACCTGAGAGCATGTTATATAAAGTTTATGGTGCTTACAAACTTGTTAATTTAGTATAATCCTATACTTTAATTTAAATGTACAAAACACGTATTGTGCTACTTAATTTAACCCGAACCTTAGTCGAATTTTGTGAAACTTATTTTATATTTTTTTCATATTTAAAACGATAATACAAGTAAAAAAAAAAAAAACATTAACTTACGTTTAAATACTGGAAAGCATATTACTTCTCAAAATAAATAAAAGGTATTGAAGTTAAAGAGGGATTTCGCTGATAAGTAATGGTTTAGATTTAAATACATGAACTGAAGATGTAATAGGCTTTTTGAGTTTAAAATAAAACGAAGAAAACATCCAGCTTTCAACCTCTGTGATTCATTGAAAACGTTACATCTTGAGTTGAAAATATGTATATTGCACTTACTAATTGTGGTAGGAAAATACTCCTAAGGTTCTTGTTTCTACAAAAGAAATATAATTGAAATGGAGACGGAATTCACGCCCGTCTTACTGTGACTGTTAATTAACTAGGAAAAACGAGGCATATCCATTAAAAAGAAATATTAATTAGAATGCGGTAGTAAATATACGGTTAATTTGGCCCACTTTCAACCCGTATACTTATCATAAACACTATTTTTACATCTTATACCAGTATGGTATATTTATTTCTTACCAACATGAAATGATATTAGTAAGTAATCAGCAAGTTATTTAGATAAAGCTTTGTTATTTAAGTTCATCTAGATTGGTTTTTTTCTCTGAATGGTTTTGATTTTACAAAAAAAAAAAAAAAAAAAAACATTTTAATTTAAATTCTACTTGATTGAAGCCTTAAAAAAAAAGGAATGAACGCAGACGGTTTATATTGCTGTTCTTATTACTTATATAACCATCAAATTAGTCTCTCTAAATTAAAATGGTCTTTAATAGCCTCCTAAAAAAAACGAGCAAAACTTATTCTCGTAGTCATGCTGATATGAAAAATCAAAGAAACTTCAACTACGGTCAAGAGAGAATAATGAGCATTTCATAGTTGCTTTAAAAAAATACTTGTCTAACAGAGAAAAAATACTGAATAGGGTTGGGCGGGGCTAGTTGATCAATTTTTGACTTGAGCGGGTATAGATCCTCAATGATAAATCTCAATCGATTGTTACTCGTATGCAACCTGATGGATTAGCGATGTATCTCTTTTCAAAAGTGTCCATAGTAATTTGTTGCTGATAACACACATTTAAGAGCTACAGCTGTCGGAGTGCAGAAAGTCAAACTTGCTCAACGTATCTCATACATGGGGAAGCCTTTTATAGACAAATTAACAATACTTAAAGTTTTTTTTTAATTAATTGAAATTGTTCTGTTTTTTCTATGGATAGTTCCGGATTGTGTTTTAACAACTATGTAAACGAATCTTCTTCGGACCCATTATTTGGAGTTCAGGCGGATGTAAATTTAATGCTAAATTTAACAGAACATTTGTAGGCAAGGCGACAAACGTCTTTTGGGGAATATCCATAATAGACTGATGCCATTTGCAGCAAGTTGCAGGAAGTCCTCTTGTTAAGCAGAAAAAACTTGCTTCGGTTTTTCAAAACCCATGGATGAATCACCACCTTTTGTCTTTTTCAAAAATCTTGTCAAAGTCATCCGTTCAATAACGAATTATTTTCCGGCGGCATTCACTTTTTTCCCTCGTCATTGATAGCCTTTGCAGCATAATTAAAGTCGTCAGTAGTGTAAGAGCATCGTGTAATTCTCCTTTTATAAGTCCACATCCTAACAAAAGCAAAAAATATATTACTACTATTCTTTTAAGCCGCGGGGGTCGCGGTTGGTTGGGTAATACTTGTTCAACTAATCCCAAACCAAAGTTTTAAAATAAAAGTGAGGTAACGAAAAAACGGTACGAATTATACCCAGAATTTCTATACAGATCAAAAGTACAGTACATTTATGAAAGAATAAAACTTACCTTACAGAAAACAGATAACATTGGACTAATACAGACAAAAACTTGCGACAAGTGGATTTTTTCTTTTTTGTCACGAAATAAATATAGTGCACGTGTACTTCTATCATTTGTGTAGCAGCAATTGAAGATCGCGCCATGAGTTCCTCCACCTCAACCCTTTCTTTCATCCTTTTGATGCCTAAACGTATGGTGAATGTTTTTCGAGATATATCGACTGCTCATCGTGCACCTATGCTCAACTAGCCCCGCTCTGCCCTACGTGAGGAAACAACAATTGGCGCACATTAGAGCAAATGAATGCAAAAAAGTGTTTCCTTGAAAGGAAACCGTTTTAGTAGAGGGTATAATTTCCACAGATGACCAGGCATGTTGAGCGTCTCTGAGGAGTTTAATTATCGCCACTTTTGATGACCGTAGCTAGAATATTCTCTCTCACACTTTCCAGCGAGTTTTTGTCTAGTGTCTTGGAGAGTCTGTGAGAAGTAGGTGGCCCGAAGTTCGTCTGCCTTTAATCTCCGCTATGGAGTTAACACCAGAAGCTGACTACTATTTTTAACCCATAACAAAATGTTAATAGAAGAAAAACCTTTTACGTACTTAGATATGATTCTTGCCGCTGACAATGCTAGCATGTGTAAATTTTATGCGAAAAAATTTTTATCTTATAACTTTTCTTTTCCTACAATAGGAGCGGTTTCTTCAGTCAGAAGTACTAGTTTTAATCATTGAGGTTGATAAAATAAGCCAAAAAGAAAAAAAAATTAATTTGAATTCTTAAATTTTGAATTCAAATTATGTTTTTCGCAATCACGAGTTGCGACAGGACCCTACTCATTGGTTACTACTCTACTCACTTGTTTCTAGACACGGCTCCTGTCCCTCCAAGTCTACCCTCCTGTTGAACGGAGACGTGTGCATCAGTTGTGTATGTGTAGGCTTTTGTGTGTGTGTAGACCTGTGTGTGTGTACGTTCGAGTGTGTGTATGTGTGTAAGTGCGTATGTGTATGAGCGTGCGTGTGTCTAGGACATGGACGCCACCGACCAGGAGCGGCTACCGGAGGACGGAGCCGCGCCTGCAGGTGATGGTGGTGGTTGAAAAAGGCACGGAACATCAACGACGGTCAAACGAGAACAATAAGCAATCGTGATTGCTCAAAAAAAAAGGATTATGAAAATAAGATTATTTTTCCAACAGTTCAATATGTTTTTAAATGTCAGATTAAAAAAAAAAAAATGTTTCATCGTGTAACGTCACAAGTGAAGAAAGCCATCTTCAATCTGAACACATGGTTGTCTTTTCTGAAATGATATCGCCATTTGGTAATTTTTCACTGCGAGCAATTGTTATTATGAGAGTTAAATAAAATACCAGTTTTTGAAGTTTGGCAATGTCTTGAATCTCTCTGGTAGCACAAGCAACTTGTTAACTTGTGACATCAGCAGCGAAGATGAAAACAACAACTGAACGTTTTTAAAGTTTATTATTTAAGAGAAGAAATATGTAAAAAATAAGAAAACAAAGTAACTGGCTCCGTGTTTTTGAAAAAAAAAAAATAATAAAAAATCCAGTTGTTTCTTCGTTATATTCTGTTATTTATTTATTATTTTTTTACATATCAGGTTATTTTTGCTTATTTAAGCATTTCTTATTCCTTTTTTGTATTATATATCTTCAAATACCTTTCAAAACGAGTACCGGATTAGAAACTTTGATACTTAT
The DNA here is from genome assembly GCF_026930045.1 of Uloborus diversus. NCBI lineage: Eukaryota > Metazoa > Arthropoda > Arachnida > Araneae > Uloboridae > Uloborus > Uloborus diversus. Next base: position 6,847,594 of record NW_026557765.1, read on the forward strand.
GTTTTCTTTTACTTTGTCACAAAACTTGTTCATATAAAGTTTTCCAAACAATTCGTATTCGAAAGCATTTTATGGTCCTTTTTCCGTATAATCTTGGCTGAGTTCTGAACATCATTGTCAAAACTTCAATCGAAAGGGAAAATGCATTACACTAAGCTCATCATCTTCAAAAGTGGAAATAATATTTTCATTCAATTCGAAAAAACTTTTTCTTTTGCTAACTCCGAAAAATTTTCATTTTCTTTTGCGTATGGCTCACAGAAGCTGCTAGACTTTTTTTTTGTTAGTTTTCCTTTGTGTTGTTTACCTGATCATTTATTTGTTTTTCAAGTTTAAGGATCGCTATGCATTAATTGTGTTTTAAAATCCAACATAAAAGTAAGAAAATTTAATTAAAAAATGATATGAAAGTAATGCTTTTCTTTCTTTGTCATGCTTACAGGATGTTCACTAAAGTCAAATCCCATCCTCTCAACTTGGAAACGCCTGCTGTTATATTTGCAAAAGTGATGTCTTTGCGTAGTAAAGAAACCATGCGCTATTGAATAAAACCAGTTGATCCACCATCAGGTCTAAAACTGCAATTATGATATAAATGCTAACTCTGCTTATGCAGAGTTAGCATTTATATCATAAAATCAGAGCAGGATAGTGTCAAAAAGTGATTTACAAAGTTGTAGAGCATTACGATTTCGTACAAAAAAACACCGTGTTAACATCAAAGCAAAGAATCAAACGGCTAAAACTCGAATTGGTTTTCCGTGATTTCCTAGAGAAAAACAACAACAATCCGTAACAATATCCTTTTATTTTGACATTTCGCTGTCATGTTTTATCAGAAATATTATTATTACTCCTTCCGTTCATATCGCGTGACGACACAGGAACGTAAGTCCGAGACATTTCCGTGAAATCATGAAAAACCAAATGCACATTTTAGAAGTTATATTCTTTGGATTAAAGTCAGCGAGGTATTTTTTTTTACTAAATGGATGCAGTACTACAACTTTGTAAAACACTTTTACCCCTATCTTGAACCGTTTTTGAGACAACAATTCTAACTCCGTAGTTTTGCACAAGGTTATACAATAAGTGGTTTTATAGCGCTGGTTAGTTTACTATACCTAGCCATTATTTTTATAAATATAGCGACAGCACATGTAATGTTAAGAAGGTAGGAAGGGAATTTACTTTTTACCCTGTATATGAAACGTTTTTACTAAATTATTTTAATAAACCTGCTTTTAATTCTGTCTTTATATGTTGAAACTGGTTTTGGTAAAATAAACCTCATATTTAGCGATTCGTTTCTGAAGTAAAATAAAGAACATTGTTAAACTGCTTTAAATGTAATACATATGCTCAAATCTCTAGAAAAACTGTTTTGAACTCAAATTTTTAACACTTACCAGGGGTGCAGTTTGGAATTTTTAGAAGGGCACGTAATTTCTATGCAACTTTGACAAAACATGGCAGCAGCAATGAGGAAAAACAAACACTATCACCAAGATTTAAAATGAGACAATTGAAATACCTATGACAGAAAATTCCCAATTCTCTAAGTATACCATACTTTCTTGTGAGTAGAAAATTGCCTAAAAAGCTATTTATTTATGAAGGATTAATTAGATTTAACGTGTGTACATGGGTGCACGTATCAATTGAGGTATTAAAAGATATACTACCGTGGCAGGCTTTTTTTTTTTTCATTTTTATCATCTGTACTCCCCCCCCCCCCCCCACAAGATCTCGTCATATTTATGACAGATATATTCTATTACCATTTCTAAAAACACAATTGAAATAAAAATAATTTTCAATTTTTAGACAAATATTTTTTATTTTGTCATTTTAATTTTTAAAAATGTAATTTGACAACCCGCGGCTGCACCTAAAAACCTGTAGTTTCAAAATTAATGTCTGGATATTTTTCATTTAATCTACAATTTATCTTGGCACAGTGCGGGATTACACTGGCTGGTCACATTCTTGTGCTTCCAATTTAGGGGTAGTTCTTATTTATTGTATTGAAAAAAAAAGGGATTTTTAGAAGTGTTGGATTATCTTGAACATAAAAAAAGCTCAATCAAATCCGTTTATTGAAATCACAATTAACGACATCCCTATTAATATTCACTCGTTAAAACATTTACACACACACACACACATACACGTATGTCCGGGTTACTTTAAGTCCAAAAATGAAATTAGGGAATGTTGACATTTGGCAAACTTCGTACTTTCAGTAACATATTTAAAAGAAAGCAATTGTCTTGACAGCTGCTAGCGTCACGAAATATAATATAAGAAATATTACCTGCCTAGTACAATCATTTTTATAATACATAATACAATAAGTGACTCGGTGTTTGTTGTTTCACAGAGTTATGTTTCATACAAATTAGATAGAAAATTATTATTATTTTTGTTTAAACAAGATCCCAACCGTGAGCACCTCCTCGATGAATTTGATTTTGCAAGTTTTAGGCAATCAAATGTGTCCTTTAACAATTAAAACTGATTAATTATAGAGACATATGCATTAAAAAAAGCGACACATACCGTCGCCTAAATAATTATTCAGCCTCGAAACACATAATAATCCTATAAAAATGTATTTCTAAAATAAAAAATGGTCATTAGGCTTTTTTTGGTTAAAAAATGCTTTTAATTAATTAGTTTCTTTCGGGTGGATAAATCTATAAGATATTCTTCCTGATGAAAGAGAATTGGAAATGAATAATTTATTTTTCACTACAAAAAACATTTTTATTAGTTATTGTGTCATGTGTACTATACAACAGTCTTGCAAGTATAAATGGCAGATTCTGAAAAGAAGCCAGAGGGAAATGTGCCATCATTAGTAAGAACGTTATTATTTATTAGCATTTATTGTAACTGCATGCGTACAAACATAAAAGTACTTTTGAATAAAATATGACAACGTATATAAAGTACAAATTCAAAATGAAAAAAGATTAAAAAACCGGAAAACAGCTGTTTCGGCACTCTAAAATACAAGTGCCATCATCAGTGCAAATAAAAACGAAGACAGGTTCAACCCGACTAAAACACAGTCGAGGCGAACATTGGAATGAGAGACGAGTTGTAAAAGATATGAGATCAGTACCGGAAACGATGACGTCAGGGTTACGTCAGAACTACAGAAGACAGTTGCACTCAGGAGAAAACGTCACGGACAAAAAATAAATCAAATAACAGACTTCCAAACATTAGGAAAAGGGGGAGTGCTAGACAAATCATTGACGATTAAATTAGCATTTTTCCATATGTAATATGACTCCCAAAAATCTAAATCATGAATGGACGAACACTCGTGAATAACTTTGGCGGAAGAAAAAATAAAATTATGGCCACAAGACCAACAATGTTGAGCAATAGAGGAGCGTTTGAGATCCTGTTTTTTGACGTAGTTTTCGTGTTCTTTTATCCGGAATTTGAGGGATCGTCGAGTCTGCCCAATGTAGGCCAATTTGCACTGGCAGGAAACACTATAAATGCCCCATTTGTCAAGGTTCTGAACAGGGTGTTTAAGCTGTGAAAATTTTAATTTATTAACAGGAGAAAAAGTGACGGAAAAATGAAACTTTTTTAAGATTTTGGCAATTTGTAGACTGATTTTAGGAAAAAAGGGTAAGACAACGGAACTCGAATAGTTCACAGGAACAAGTGTTTGATTTTTGTTAGCTGAGCTACATAGCTTCTTATAAATGGTATCAATAATATCTGATGTGAATCCCCGATCAACCGCAATACCTCGTAGGTAATTCAGTTCTGATGAAAGTAAATTGGAATTTGAACAAATGGCTAAAGCACGGTAAATAAAAGATCTAAAAGCAGCCAATTTTTGTTTAGGAGGGTGAACGGATAACTTGTGGGGGGGGGGAGAGAAACAGCAAAGGGTTTACGGAAAACAGTAGTTGTAAACATATTGTTATGACGAGTGATGGACACATCAAGAAAAGAAAGATGACCTCCAGATTCCAATTCAACAGTAAATTGAATATGTGGGTCAATAGTATTTAGGATGGATAAAAGGTTATCAAGGTCACTGACAGACGAGTCCAAAAGCACAAAAATGTCGTCAACGTACCTGACGTAAAAATCAAATTGTATAATTTTAAATAATTTAAGTTCGAAATGGTGCATGTACAAATCACTTAGAATTGGACTCAAAGGGTTGCCCATAGCAAGACCTTCAGTCATACGGAAAAAATTACCGTCGAAAACAAACGTGTTTAGTTTTAAGCAAGAACGTGTTAAATTGCATAATTCATTGATCTCAAAATCGGAAAAGTGATGTTCAGTTAATCTCATTTTAAGGCAGTCTAACGCACCTTCAACAGGCACGTTAGTGAAGAGTGATTTCACATCAAAAGAGGCCATTCTATGGTTATTTAGCTGAAAAATTCGAAGTTTGCGAACAAAGTCGGAACTCTCTCGATTTTGTTCGCAAACTTTGAATTTTTGAAGTAAAAATAAAAATGAGTCTAAAAATACAAAATTTTACTTTTTATACGGGCCCTAGGTATCGTAACTTATATTTAGGGAAATAATCTCCATTGAAAAATAATTCCAACACAAAAAGTTTGAAATTACTACTACCAATATTCACCGAGATATGAAACGTAACGTTTTGTGACTTACACCACTTTTCACTCGTCGTCAATAACCTTTTGGGGGGAAATATAGTTTGCATTTATTTTTGAATCGCAATGAAAAATATAAATACCTTGTTTTTCTTAAAGCCCTGGATCCGTCTCTTAAGTGGCGACACACTTTGATCCATGCACTGCGCGCCGCTTTTGACTGCGATTGGAGGCGGGCAGTCACGTGGGTTCAGCCCGCCATTTTGTGTCGTTGCCTGGGTGATTTCACTGTGCGGAATACTAGATATTTTCTCTTTGCTATTCGTATTTTTCATCAAACGCTATCTTTAATGTGAAGATGCCTTGGTGTAGTGCATTAAGATGTTCTAAAAGTTCAAAATTACTATATCGAAGTACATTGAAAGATTATTTATGTATTTTAAATGTTTTCATCAATACTGTTGTGCAATTTCAGATACTTTATGAAACTCTGGTTGAAATTGTAATATTTTTTTACTTTTCATGAAACTGTCTGGTGGTTTGTTAATTTTCATGGGATAATAAGGACATTCACTAAAATCATCATAAATAATTCCTTCAAATATTGTAAAGCTCAACTATGTAACGGCACCTAATAAATTGCTAGTAGTAGTAAAATATTTATCCTGTTTTCAAAACTGATTTTTCTGAGTTTAAGATAACAAAATCGATAAAATTTAAATATACTAGTTATTTTATTTATTTTTAATGTAAATTTTCTATTGTTTAGTTAGTTTCAAAATGTCTCAATAACTGTAGCAAAATTATTTTAAGAACACGTCGTTTTGCTTTTAATTGTGTCATAGCCGTGCGTTTCAGTGTGTTGCCAAGTTAATTATTTATCTATTTTGCGCTTGAAAATTAAGATATTAAAAGTATGTAAATATTCATTAAAAAAATTGAGCTTCTTTGAGATTACAGTAACATGTAACTCAAGCCAAGTTATATAATTACGTGAAGATTTTTTTTTCGTTCTGTTTTCGTTTAATTTTTATTTTGATGTGAAAACTTTTTAAATAAATATATATATATATACATATATATATTATATCCCAGTATCTGTTAATTTACAAATTCATTATTACTATTTATAACAGTTCGTCACAGATGTAATCTGCACTCTTTTATTTGAATTCCTATTGGTATCAAATATTTCAATTATTATTATTATTTTTAATATTGATTTAAAACTGGTTACATTTTATCATCAGTTCGTTGAATTTTTAAGAACTAGTAGTATCCTTAAAAATCAGGTTTAAATGAAAGGCATTTTTTAATGTAAAATTGTCATGAGAAACAAGAAAGTGTTGGTAAAAAAAAAGAAAGAAAACTACACACATTAGTAATATAAATGATACTGCTTTGCATGAATAAGTTCAAACTGTTGCCCACAAATAATTTATGACATAATTAATTTAGCTCACTACTGTTCTACTCAGTAGTAGATTTAAGGGGGGGAGGCCCGTGCCCCCCCCCAAAAGGATGAATTTTTTTAAATATATTTTCACAAATTTTTAATTGACTTCTCCATAGCGTTTTTTTTTATATAGTTAATTAAACAGAACACAAAACACACATAGAGCATATTTTGAATAATAGCATTTTTGTTTGCTAAAGAAGTCATACTGGAGTCCTAGAGTGGTAGAATACATTTATACATTTAACTCGCTGGTTTTGAATTCAAGGGAACGTAATATTGCGATTCGTCCATTAATTTTTCTTTGATGGAATCAATAACTAACATTCTTCAAAAAATGTGCAGGCGTGTCTAAAAGAATTACTTTGATCTAGGAAGCTATTTGCGAAATAATAGCTTTTTCTTTTTCAGCTTATAAAAAATGCAAAATGAAAGAAATCATATCGTAGTTTCTTGAGAAAACCATGATATTAATGGAGGCGGTATGTAATATGAATATGTTATCTCAACTGTATCATGGCTTCAAGAACAATCAGCAACTGCTTCGAAATCCACACAGAAATTGTCTGAATTTTTCAGTAAAACTTATAATATGTTTAATAGATATGATTTTCTTAATTAAATAATATTTTATAGTTAAAACCGCTAATTGTATAGCATTTCGGTAACATTATTATGGTTTAGTATTTAATTGGCTTGAAACGTTAAAGATGTTTTACGTTCACATTCAAAGTATATTGATACACAATATGTATGTTCTTAGAAGTGGATCATTAGCTTAAGGGATCCTAAAAAATTTTTAAAAAAGACATTTTAAAATAAAGTAATGAAAACTTTGTTATGAAACACCGTATGTGGCAGGGGGAAGGAGGAGGTGCTATTCAATTTCCCGGGTCCCCTCCGGGAGATTTTTCTGTATCCACCCCTGGTTCTACTACACCAACTTTCTAATAATAAAATGCATATTTAAAACACTTCAAGTAATTTAACTCAGAAGGTCTATATGTTGAAAAAAAAAAGAAATTACTCTTAAAAATAGTCGAAAATTTCTTCAAAACACCTTTTTACTAATATTTGGTTTAATAATTAAAAAAATATTTTACTAAGGTAAAATTCAACATTTTTGTATGTATATTATCAGTTACATAAGTTACGATCAAAAATTTGCAAACATTCGTTGATAAAAAGATACTTTTCAATGAGCGAAACTCTGCATTTTTCTACTGTTGAGATAGGGAGAAAGTTGCGGAACGACACAAAATGGCGGACGCTGGAGCGTGTCGCCACTTAAGAGACGGATCGAGGGCTTTAGTTTTTCTTAACCCATTAAGCGCCAAAGCTCCCATTGCGGGAACATCTACTTTAATTTTTTTTCTCTAAAGAAATTTGAGTTATTTATTAAAAAAAAACATTCCACGTGAATTTTAACAAAACGGAGTATATTATTAAAAAAAAATCAGTAAAAAATTTTAATTTTATACATTTTTCTACATTTTTTCAAAAAATGGAACTTTACATTTTTTACTAAAATGTAAAAAAAATTAAAAAAAACTAAATTATTGGATTCTTAATTTGTTTCAAGTGCTCTGCATATTTAAAGCAAATATTCTAACAAATAACATACGAAAAACCCGGAATGAAACGATTAGTTTAAAGCCATGCTAGAAGCGCTTAAAGTTTTTGCTCCCGGAACGGGAGCTTTGGCGGGGTCCGGTAGCATTCTTCCTCTTTTATGTGCGAGGGCTTACAATAAAGAAAGGAATGCTGCTAGGCAGAAAGGGGCAACCTACGTCACGAAGCAGGTGTACTTCTTTCGGGTCTTTCGAAAAAGGATTCTTGGAACTATGTTTTGTTAATGTTTCCACTATTCTCAAGATAGTTTGGCTGATAAGAGACAATATACTAAAAGACTGCCCATTCGGTAAAAGTACGTTATTAGTAACAAGTGAAAGTGGGTGTTTCGAATCCATTCAAACTGTGAGAACATTAGTGTGTAAAATGGAAGGATAACAAAATAGTATGTTTAGCTTCGAATTTTGAGACAGAAGCTCCCTTAGTAATTGTCAAAAGATGGTGTTCTGAAGAAAAAAGAGAATGGATTTGCCTCAACCACATTTAATTTCCTCATATAATAAAAATATGGGTGGTATGATCTCTTAGATCAATCTCTAAGTACGTACAGGCCTATCAAAAGAAACAGATGGTGGTGGCCTTTTTTTTTACGAACACACGAAATATGTCTGCAGTAGCAGACTGGAGAATGCACGAAGAGTTCTAGGGGGAAATGACGTAACTAATGTTTTTAAGGTATATAACTACAGCTTTAATGAAAAGTTCAAAGGAAGATTACGTTAATCCCCAGTCAGGGCCAGTCAGGTTTTTCCGCGTTTATTTTATTATAAATGCGGAAAAACATTCTCAATGTAAATAGTGTAAAAAGAACACTCTAACCAAGCGTAAAAAATGCAATGTAATACTGCATTAATACTGTACCGGATTTTTTCAAAAAAAAAAAATGTTGATGATCAATAAATTGAGTAAGTTTTTTTTTTATTATTATTTATAGTTTGTTTACTTTTAGTGCTTCTCTTTTTGCTTGAAATGCAAATGAAATATAGCTCCCATTTTGGAATAGATTATGCACAGATACACCTATGTACGTCATTTCTGTGATGGATTTCTATATTTCTTCATAAAAGAACAATAATATAATATTTGAGACGCAGCTCTTTTAAAACGCGATCGGAAAAAGAAGTAGAAACGAAACTGAACGCGGTAGAAACGCAATTGAGGCAGCGGCTGTTTTCCCTCTTCAAAACGCCAAAGCTACGGGAACAACCTATATTTTCTAAACGGTTGCAGTTTTTTTTTTTTTTTGAAAATTTCAACTGCACTGTACTATTAATATGTATCTTTTATGAAAATAGTAATTTTTTCTAGATTTTTTTATGTAGTTTATATGCCGGCGTTTAATGGATTAATTTGACAAATTTTGTATCAGTAATAGATTTCAATGCAGATTATTTCTCTAAATATTAGTTAGGGAACCTGGAACCCGTATAAAGTTTGATTTTGTATTTCTTGGCTCATTTTTATTTTTCCTTCAAACTTTCTATACCTTGACTCTGCATCTGATTTTGAACATTTTTTTTCATTTGGAAGTATACATCTGGGACTAACGGTTGCGAAAATAAAGTTCTTGCAGGTTAAAACGGAACACCCTGTATAATCTTATTTTTTGCAAGACATTTAACGACTTAATTTGCTCAAATGATTTTGAAGCGAAAAAAACAAATCAGAAGAATAACATAGGGCATAACATGGAAGAATAAAATATTAGGGTACATCTCTTGTACGATGGCATATTATATATTGTTGGTCTCAACAAAGTGATTTAAACATTCTTCAACTCTTATTTTCAATCCAGACTCAAGTGCGAAACTTCTTTTTTTTTTTTTTCGTCAATCATCAGCAAAGCACAATATATGTAGTTTTAGGAGCCTAATATAACAAGTGTGGTCAATTTTACAACATAATTATTGGTCCAGTAAGTTGAAAACGAGAAAAGAAAAATTCATTTCATCAAAATAATTACTAAAGCATTAAAGGCAGTGCCGATCGTTTTCGATTTATATTATATTGCCCGTTTCAAACAATTATTTTTAATTAGTGGAGTACTTGAATAAATTGATTTGATAGACAATAATACCAAAAGAAAAAAGAAAAGATAATTTACTCATTTGCTTTTTAATGTTTAAAAAACTGTTTCAGAAAATAAAGTACCTGCACTTAGTTTTCCTTAAAGAAACATTACGTTGGTTTAATAGCCAAATTATAAATGTGGTTTGTTGATTTGAACATTCGTCTGCTCATAAAAAGTAATTCTCTTCGATCATACATTCACTTATTTTAATGAAACAATTTGTTAAAAGAGAAATGCAACTTAAAATCAAGTAGGTTCCTCGTTTCAATGACATTTGTCTTTTTTGTTTTCAGTCAACAAATTGCCTGCCTTTAGAATATTTCATTGCTTAGATTATAGTTTCTTCAACGCACATCAAAATAATTGCCAACGTTTAGTGAAACAATTTAGCATTTAATGCACATTGTAATGGCCAAAGGGGTCAGCAAAGGTAATTGTTAAAAGTAATAATGATAAACCATGTAATTAAGTCTACTTAAAAAGCATAATTAAATATTTTCGTTAAGAATAGCTAACGACCCGTATGATTTTCTAAGACGTTTCGGCATATCAGTATGTAATGAAGAAGGAGTCCCTGAAATACACCACTCTGAAAAAAATAAATAAAATAAACATTTGCGTACAATGGCAATTCACAGAGTCTTAAATACTTGCCCTTAAACTTTGATTTAACGGTGTAAAACAATTTCTGGCATGTGACCGCCTCCATTGAGTCGATGTGCTCAATGAATCACTGAAAGTGGGGTCGTCTTAACCGTCTCGGCTCCACTTTCAAATTTTTGAAAATATGTTTTAACGATCAGGACGCATTGTGTATTTGAAAACCGCTCCATAATAATAAATGCAACAATAAAGAACATAGCATTCGCTAATCAAATTGCAATGTAGTCGATAGTAAAATAAAACCGTGTTTTGGCAGTGGAAAAAATAAATTAATAAATGAGACTATTTATGATGAATAAAAAAACTTTTAGAAATGTTAATAATCAATCGTTTTTTCTTTAATTAACATGATTTAAACATTTGAAAACAAATTAGTATTTTATAACTATTGCCAAAAAGCGTCAGAGGCGAGTTTTAAAATTTCATTCAAAAGTGAACAAAAAAATCTAATGAAACTTTCAAGAAATTGAGCCAGATTTAAAATATGTCCTTTTGATAGGACACACTAGTTTGAAAAAAATACAACTTAGTTATGTTACAAAACTAAATAAATTGAAAAGCAATTTACAGTATTTAGAAAGTAAAATTTCAGTTCATTAAAATTGATGTAAAATCTTATGTCTAGCTTATTTTTCAAGCTTAAAATGCATTTCATTTTAGTCCTTATGCGTGTTGTAAATAACGTACACTTAAAAAAAATAAAAACTCAACAACTTGTGTGAAAATTAATTACAAAACAGAAATCCAACAATTCATAGCAGTTGCTGTAAGCTCTTCACATTTATTTTATATCATTAATTGATTAAGAAAACATTTTCCCGAGTTCCGTCAAAATTCAGTGTTATACAGTAATAAAGAGCAAATAATTGAGCATATCGTATTACATAAATTTATTGGTCTTTGTGAGAGACGAATTACATTCATTAGATGCAGCATTATGAGACCTCACTCTAAATGCTTTGTCACGAGTAATCTCCGAGATCCCATTTCCTTTCAAACGATGGGAAGAGGCTTTTGTTAGTGCTTGTATGATCATTGTCCTGGTCTTTATAATCATCATACACAAGAGTTTTGCTATAAAGAGTTAACTTTTAAACGAAAGTAATTATCGCAAATCAAGACTCCATTTTCCATTTATGATACAGCTTATTGCTCGGTATAATTAGGACAATACTCATTGTTTTTACGAAATATACGACGAATGAAGGAAACAGGGATTTTAAGAACCGTTGCTTGAAAACTTTAAACTTTTTTTTTTTCTTTTTGACAGTTCACTAAGCCTATCATTAGTAAGCTTGTTTCTAAGAAAGGTAAAAATAATGTGAGCTAAACTTTTAACCTATATAGAATAACCTATAGAGAAATAAAAACGAAGAAAGTTTGCATAAATATTTTAAAGAAAAATATTTATACAAACATAATGAATGAAAATAGTAATAGGAAAGTAAAGTAAAACATTCAGTTTGTTACTTTTTATTACTTCTTTTCAATATTTTTACATTAAAAATTTAAAAAAATATTTTTTTAGATAACTAAACAAAATAAATTGTCTTTTTAAAAGCATTTGATAACATTGTTGGGTAGTTGAACGGATTTGTACTATGTAAAGCTTGTTTATAGCGGACTTTAGGAGTGTTTCTTTTATTATGTCTTTATACATTCTATTTGGGTATATTTTTGGTACTTTGAAACTTAAATGGATAGATAATTAAAGGGATAAATTCGGCCATATCTACAGATGTAATAAAATAACATTTTTTGGTATGTGTGAGCTTGAAGCGATACAAAGGAAAAAGGTAAAGATTAGAAACACAAAACCTGTTATACAGATGAAGTTTTAAACGATGAGGCATCTTGGAGTAAGATTTCTGATAAGTTAATCAGAAGCAAGTGAAGTTAGAAATATAAGTCAGTTTCTATTTAGGATAACAAAAATGATGCAACTCTTCCATATACCATAGCTACCGATTTTCCAGATAAATTACTATTACAGCCTTATCCGGCAATATGCTCCCAAGATGAGTTGTTAGATGGCCTCGATAGTTCATGAGACCCCTCCAGGCACGAGAAGTGCTGTTAAGAGAGCAGTGCGAAATGATGAAAATATAGACATCATCTTATACTCTGGGTTGCAAGGTTTGGCTGATATTAGCCTAAGTTGGACAGTATCAATCACACTTGACTATACACTTGACTCGGCGCTATTTAAATAAAATAAGTTTAATTAGGGAATTAATATTCAAAAAAAATATAACTGTGATAGTATAAAGTGTCATCCACTACAAGTTTTAAAAAAAAGTATTTGAAGTTCAGTAGACGAATGAAGAGTATTTTATTAACGATTGAAAATTGAAACAAGATGAGAATGTGAACTAAGAGTATTGATTGAAAAAAAGGTATTTCATGTTCCATTAGATATTTAGTACTCTTTGTGCAGTTGAGCTTTAACTAATGGTTGAGTTAATATGTGGTTACAAATAACCAAAAGTAAAGTAACTGTCTTCTAATTGTTAAGAGAAGCTGTAATAATTGATTACTCTCAAAGAATTCAGTTCAAGTTGGAAATAAGTCATGCAACGTATCTAGCGGAGCAATATTGTTGAAATAAGTTAAGATTTTAACTTTCATAGAGACATATAAGTATTCAGTTTAATGGTATAGAAGTGTATATATATATATATATATATATATATATATATATATATACAGAGAAAGAGAGAAAACGTTTTCTCAAAATTAGTAGAAAATATAGATTGGTAAATATAATTAGACTAATGTACAAATAGATAGTTAAGTATATAGAGATATATACCATGAACATAAATGGTAGACAATGATTCAAATAAATGAACTTAAACGTTGTTTTGAAACAAAAAGAAAAAAAACAAATAAAAGAAGCACTAAATCCCAAACTATAATCTGATATTATTAAGTCGTAATAATGTATTTTAATTATTTGTTAAAGCAAATGAACAACCAATTTCGCTTGTTACCTATAAAAGCATTTAGTTAAGGAACGTAGTTAATTGTTTAACTTCAGCTTAATGGTTCATTTACTTATTCAATTATTTTCAGAAAATTTTACAATTAAATTTCAAGCTTTAGAACTCATTTATAAATGTATTTAAGAATGCCTAACTTTTGAAATCTACTACAGAATACTCGATGAGTAAAAATATCTTTACGCATGTACTACCATTAAGAGCTAAGAAATCTCATTAGTCAGGAAAATGAATTTTTAAAATCCTAATGGAAACATCAAAGTGTAAAAGGTGAATGCTCCTTGAAATGAAATAATTGAATTATTTGTGAAAATGTTTGACGAACTGTAATCAAATCAGCTGTAAGCCTATGGAGATAAAAATTCATAATATTCATTTTAAAAAGTGCTCCTTTTTATTTTTTCTTAACACGTCAGTTAATTATTTAATTTATGTTCAATAGTTTCTAGATGTTTAACAAAATAAACTTTAAATTTTTTCTCCTAGATGCGATGATGGATTTTTTGAAATGTAATATTTCCAACTTGTATCTCTTTGCTGTAAATGTAACATATTTTGCCTCCTTTGCAAAAAAAACATTATGAATTTGACTCAAGTTCTGACAAATTCTGCATGCTTGGTGCCTAAACAACTAAAAAAATCCTTGGCGGCCTGTTCTTTCATACCGAAATTTTAAAAAAATCCCACAGGATAATTATTTTTACTGTAGGGAATTTTACGATATTTTTTTTTAACTAATTGTATGCTTGATGAGCCTGTCTTTATTTCTGTTTAATTTCACTCCGACATACTTCACAACTTCATCCGAAAATTCAAGAGTATTTAACTGTAATTCACACGCTAATTCATTGCACGATATAAAGATCAGATAATGTGCGTCAAAATTGGGCCCATTTTAATCAATGGCACCCTTGAAAACAATAAACGAAAAATAGAAACACATATATCCATTAAGATAGTGGCTACGTTACGAAATATCAGGCCGCTGCACAAAACGACAGAAGAATTTGCTTCCTGTGATGGGTATTAATTGCTCGCATTCCGGAACATTTCGCATCTAAAAGTGCTTATTCAAAAGAAAGCAATATCTAAGAAGAAACTTACATCTCCAACAGGAAATTGGAAATCAATATATTTCGATGATTAAATCTAAAAATAGCTCCGCCTCGGATTGAGTAGCTAAACTTGAATTCCAGAACTTATGATCTGCACTTCTTTCATCAGTCCTATTATCAGTTTCGCGAAATTGCGTTTCGTGACATAAATGGAAATGTACTCAACAGTGGGATATGATTTTAAGGTAGGGTCGTTAAAAGTTTAGTATGGCCTTGTGCGATTGATTTTGTAGTGTGAGTTATAAGTGTGAAATAAAACCCCATTTAACAAATACTCTACGGTTAATCTTTTGAATATTAAATACAGCAGAAGAAAATTGCTTCAGCATGTCAAAAATTACATTTAAAAATATTATTTCTTGCACAACATAAAATAAATAAGCTCTCGAAACATATTCTTTTTTTTCTTTCCAATCTTTAATTCTTTTAGGATTTAAAACTTAGATTTTCGATCACCCTTTTTTTAAACAAATAAATAAATAAATAAATAAATAAAATATTTGGTGATCGTTATAGAATGTATGTACTACAACGGAAATTCTTAACCTTTTTTTTTGCATTATAATTTATTTTTATCACATTTTGATTTTTTTTCTCTGTGTTTAAATGCAATAAAATTGCTGTTTTCTTTCTTTACGACTTTTTTTTTGTTTTTTTTAAAGGAATAAAGCAAAGTAAAAAAAAAGGTTATCTTTTTCTTTTATATTTTTCTCAATGAGCTACAATTTCTATCTGAAAGTTGATGAAAATGGCAACATTCAATGTGAACCAAAATAACTTAAAAAAAAAAAAAAAAAAAAACAAATATAAGCATCGAACCCTGGCATTGATTTGAAATTTGACGTCAAGAATTCAAGCTTTGTTTTTTGCAATCAAAGTTGCGATAGGACCCTACTTGTTTGAAATAAATGAAGTGCAAATACATGGATAAAAAAAACTTGTATCTCTCGTATCAACGACTGGTGATTTTCAAGATTAAGTAATACGAGGCATATCCATAAAAGGACGGTAATTAGGACGCGGTTGTAAATGTATAGTTATTAAGGACAACTTGCACCCCTACACTAATCAAAACCATATTTTTATTTCTTATCAATCTTAAATAGAGGAATATAATTATCTTTTGAATGGTATTTAGATAACGTTTTGCGATATAAGATTATCTATATTTCCCTGAAGAAACGTGAATTCACACACACACCGTTTCTTATTGTAAAATCCACGTCGAGCTAATATAACAATTTCTAACAATGGCGACGAAAATTAGTCTCTTTATAAATATATTTAAAATAATTAACTAGCTTTTTGTTTATCTATTGATAATTTATTCTGTTGTTTGAAATTAAGGCGGAGTATCTGCATAAATGAATTTTTGAGATATTTGAAGAAATTTTGGATTCCATACCATTAGGGAGGAAATTCTCGAATTCGTGTTTTTTTCTGTGCTTTGTTTTTTGCGAAAACCAAATAAGCAAGATTTTACAATAAAGTTAAAGTAAAGAAAGAGAAAAATGCAAATTGAACAAAAAAGTAAATAAATAAATAAATAAAATGAAGAAGAAAAATTAAAAATTAGCTGTTACTGTTCTTTACCTTCTCACGGCAGTATTCTCGTCGTCATAGTGATCTGAAAAATCAAAAGAACATCAAAAATATCCAAGTGGTTATAAATAACAATTTGTCATTGATCAATAAAGATCATAATCTATACAAAAATAAAAAGCTGAATCGTTTGGTTAAATCGTAAATCTTCAACTTACGATAGTCTTTACGTCATGGCAATGACATCATGGCCACGTGATCTAAATGAGGCTTTTGCTTCTTTTTTTCCATTTAAGAATTTTATTCATCCCCTACTATTTGTCTGTTGTTATTTACCGTAACATATTTGTGTGCTTTGATTCAGTAAAAGCAGTCATTTTTTAAAATTTTTTGCACACTACGGGAACAGAGAGCTTTTTATGATCTATTTTAATTAGATAAATAAAGAGCGTGGATTTTCGTATGATCTTCGTATTACATACATAGAAAAAGATCGTTAATTACCATCAGAGGTTGACATGCATAGATCGCATAGAAAGATTTATAGATGTACATAGACGTCGAAATAGGTTGTTGGTCAGTAAGAGATAGATGGGCCCATATTGAAGGAACTTCAACGGGTGATCAATGCCCTCCCCCCCTCCGACTTTGAAAAAAATGAAGCGTTCGTGTAAGTAGGTGAAGTGAACGTGCTTTTTGTTATTTTCCAACAAATTGGGCATTGAGAGTACAACTTCTCCTGCCGTCTTTTTTAGGGCCACTTGCATATAAAGGCGAACCAGCTGTTTTCTGCAGGCGGCTATCTTTTTATGCGTTTAGCGAATAGTTTTATATTCCAAAGAGGGTGAATTTTTTATTCAACCGACTTCTTTTAAGTTTTTAGCATGGGCATCGTCGTGCGAGCACTGTTATTAAAATAATATAAATAAATTAATTAAAGCATTTTTTCTCGAAATTTTCTACAATGTGTACTTGAAAACACAGATTCAGCAGACAACTTTCATGAAAAAC
Organism: Uloborus diversus; assembly: GCF_026930045.1. NCBI lineage: Eukaryota > Metazoa > Arthropoda > Arachnida > Araneae > Uloboridae > Uloborus > Uloborus diversus. The sequence continues at coordinate 6,864,696 of NW_026557765.1, forward strand.
AATTATTCTGTCAGTTTGGCTCTTTGAGCGTCATAAAATTAAGGGTTCGTCATTGTTCATAACCTTTTGTCTAGTTTTTGTAGCATTTTTTAAAAATTTCTTAAGTCCATTAAATGATTTAGAATAACTAATATATTTTGTATGAGTTACAGCACCAATATTCGTGCATTTTACCGAACCACAAGTAGCTACCTAAAAGTTCAGCGAGTAAAAAAAGAAAGATAAAAATAACAATTTATTAGTAGATAAAAAACTTGCGATTAAGGGTTTGCGAAAGAATGTTCGAAGTTCTGCAAAGGTGAGCATGTACAAAGTCTTCGAAAAATTGTTTTGCAGCCAATCGCCTGATTAACTCTTACCTCATGGCAGTAATCCATTGATGTTCTTGTCTAGAACTTCATCACTACACCACTTTTGTTTCAGTGAATAAAAGACTTAACGCTTAATTGCTCTTGAGAAATTGGAAGTTGAGTAGCGTATGGCATAAAGTGGATAAGATTAAAGATTTTTTGGTTAGTTTCGCGTTGAAAAAAACCTAACTTTTCTCGAAATTTGTTTTTGCGACTCTTTTCAGTTTGGTAAAACTTTAGTTTTCTTTTTGTTAGGACATATGTTAAAAATTTAAAATCTAAACGAATTGCACTGATCATTACTCTAAATGAGCATATAAGATTTAATTTGCCTTTAAATTGATGATTAAACTCCCAGCTCTTTTTTTCTTGAAACAATGCCATTAATAATATGTTATAATTATAGCAATTTTTGATAGAAATTTAAAAATGAAAAGTTTATACAAGATTTAGAAGAAAAAAATTCGAAATGTGCTTCGACCAAAAATAATTCTGCTTGAATTTTCACTTTAAAATCTGTATGAAAGCAGCCATGTCAGTTGCAAACAGGTGTCAAAAATTTAACAGATAATATTTTTTTAATTGAAAAAAAAAAAAAAAACATTTGATCCGCAAAATTCAGAATGCAAATGCTTGATGTACTTTCTAATGAGAGATATATATGAAAAATTGACATATTCAGTAATAGATACCAGAATCCGTGCTTTTCAGCTAGATCTATGTGGAACCTTATAATATTAGCGGTGATCAAACGAAATTTTGTCCATTTGTAGAACCAACCTAGAAGTATTTAAAGCTAGACATTGAGATGGTCATATTAAGTAGGTTACCATTATTAGGAAAAAAAATGTCTTACCTTTAATATTTATTTTGAACACACACATTTACTAAACAAGGGGAATTTTATACACATAAACATGCATAGACATTCATTAGGAACCAAAAAACATTCAAAATATATGGCGCTACAAGAAAAATGCATTTTTTTTATGAAAAAACACTAATTTAGGAAAAAAATGATAATTAGCGTTCTTTTTCTATATTTTGGTTCCTTTATTTTCCTTTAATCCAGGTCGTTCTGATATGATGATATTTCTTAGATAATACAAAAAAGTTTTTTTTTTTTTAATTGTCTTTCAGTTTGAAATTTGTCTGATTGTATTTTGCAATTTGCGAAGTCTCTTTTCAACTCAACTTCGTCAAATTAGCTCCTTTAATATCACAGCTAGAAAACCATCAAAAAACTATTTTTGCATGAAGTCAAAAATCTTCATTCAGTCAAACATATTTCATTATGCTTGACCGCCGGCTTTATTTTTTCCATTAAATGATAACTCTTGGATGAAAAAAATATTTTTAGTAAATTATGTCAAGAATATCGGTTTTTACTATTACAATAAAGCTCCATTTTACGTCCTCCGATTCTATGTTTTTCAAGCATTCATCGTTTTTTTTTTCTTCATCAGGTTTATTTTTTTCTGTACACTAATAATGTTAATTTAACTAAGATGGAAACTTTGTTATTTATGAATTCCCCGCATTAAACGTTTTCACTTTGAAGTGAAAAATAGAAAAAAACGTTCGTAGCCGACCATATGGATTTTCATCCTCCAATGAAGATGAACAAGAATAACAGGAAACATAGACCGTCCCTTTCATTCAATGTTGTATTGTTTTACATAGTAAAGGAAGAATTGTATTCTAGAAAAAAATTTCCCTAAATAATCGGCCTTTATTTCCTTTTGCTCAGCCCCCTTATGAATTTAAAGTTTTCTTTTCGACCTAACCACACGTGCATTAATACCTAAGAACATATGGACGCCCAAAATATCTATTTTGACGAACCCCCAGTTTTCTCGTGACGTCCGTATAAACGTATGTATATGTGTATGTATGTGAGTATGTGTGTATGTGCGTATATATCTCGCATAACTAATAAACGGTATGCGTAGAAGTTTGGTAAGTACATTCCCGCGGGGGTCTAGTTGTGCACCTCCCCTTTTGGTTGCATTCGACTGTTTGCGGGTGGGGGGGGGGGTTCATTTCAATGCTAACTCAATTGGCGTAATAATTTGGCGGACACTTGGTGATATGTCGCCAGGATTTTGATCGCCAAGTTTTGTCGCCAACTAGGCAAGGAATTTCGCGTTTTTTTTTTTTTTTTAATCTGATTTCAATTTGGGGTTTACTGGAGATATTTAGTGAATTAACCATTGAATCACATTAAAATTGCCAATATTGAGAAAATTAATCTGTGTAAAATGTTCTTTGCTTCGGTTTGCCACAAATTGGGGTGAAAATATTTAAAGGGTTTCCTTGCTTTCTCCAAGGCACTATTTTCATTAAATTGGCGTAAAAGGAAGTCATGTGATGCACACATCAGTTCATTTTTTTTCTTCCTTTTTTTAATAAAGACGAGGATAGACTAGCGAAGTATTTCAATCTTTGAAGATACTGCATTTCCTCCGAACTCAATAAGCTAAATAATAATCCACTATTGCGGACTATTTTCAGCCTTAACATCCGGATTCGCAACTAAACGTGTAAAAGTAATCTAAAATGGTAAGTTAACAATGTTCTTTTTGTAAACTACAGATATTATGTCGTTCAAAGGGTCTTTTTTTGGTTTCTATATATTTTCCGTATTTTATATTTTCCTTTATTTTACATTTTTTCAACCCAATTCCTTAAGAAACTTTAAAACGGGGTTTCACTGTACTATTCTTTAATAAAAAACATGTAGTAAACGTCTACAATCTCAATCAATATCCAAATGAGCAAATATTACAAACTCTATTGGGCTACAATATGAAAAGGTATTCATAATATATATCCTGAAACACCATCTGTTAAAGAGTTCTCAGTTTGTGACTGATGTATGATCAGAGTGACATATAAAGATGATGCTTTTTACTAACACGGCGCTGCGGAATGCGTTTCATATTAATACTTGTCAATCGACAGCAATTGATTTTGCATTCATAGCAGCGGGAATTTTCGTAATACCTAAGCTGACACATAATTAACGTCCCCTGCGAAGTGTCTTACAGAATACTATATGTAGGGGATATTTAGTATAAGAGAGACCGGGGAAACCATTTTCAGTTATTGATTTTCCTTAACTTCTTGGTTATACATACTCTTTTGAGCTGCAAAACGTCTATTTCTGCTAGAATTTGTCCTAGTTGCGCAATTTCAATTGCAAAAATATTCAAACCTAGATGCAGAGTTGAAAAATTGAAAGTTTGAAGAGGAAAAAAAATCAAAAAATTCAGAAGTTTAACTTTTTATGCTGTTTGCAAATATTTTGTTTTTATCATAAATCACACTGAACGATTTCAAACATCGTTGCAAATTTGCTTGTGACCCTTCAGGATTTGTCGCCTGTACACGAATAATTGTAAGTCATATTATTAGATCTATGATATCTTTCTAAATAGCAAAATATATTCAACTTGATTTTATTATAAGTCTAAGGGGGATCTACTTGAGTTTTAAATTATAAAGGTTGTACATTTGCATTTTTTGCACATGCGAAGTGAAAAACTAATTGTATTAAACGTTTTTATTTCATCAACTTTTCATTATTAAATAATTAATGTTATGAGCCGAAAACCTTTAAAAAAACTATTTTTAAAATGAAAAAGATTCATTTCTTCATGAATGTAAGTGGCATTTTCACGAAAAAAAACGGAAAGAAATTAGAAAATATACTTCTGAATAATGCAGATTATTCACAGCTTTTTACAATAAAGGATGTTCAAAAAACTTTTCTTGTTTTCTCATTTTCTTACTGGTCCCTTATATGCACGATTGATTTACATTTTGTTTGAAATGCCGAAGCATTTATTTTATGTGATAAAAGTTGCAGAGAAATTTTTCTTTTATTTCTTGGAAAGTTCGTAATTTCTAAAAATATTTTTTGTTATGTAGTGATCCAATGACTAGTGGGTGATGACCACCTCAGTGGTCATATTTCGATTCAAGAAATCCTTTTGCCTAAAAATCAGCATGAATAGTGTTAAAAATATTTTTTATGAGGGTTAGGAATTATCATTCTGCCACAAAAAAATTTGCTACTGGATTGTTTTAATAAAATATGAAATAAAGTATGAAGTATTTTTGAAATGTGAAAAGTTATCTTAACATATAAAATTTGCTTGAATAAAAAATTGAGCCGAACTGCGTAAAACTGCAGAATTTTAAAACATTCAAGGTTTACTTTACCTTTTTAAGGGTACCGATCTATTTTTTTTTTCCCATTTAAGAGAAAAAACATCTGTCGAGTATAAAATTCAATTTGAAACAGCACGCTTGCGTGTATAACGATGTAAAGAGAAAATGTCTTGTGAAACATAAAAGCATATAAATGGGTATTATCGCACATATTATATACGGTATTCATTTATCGTTTTTTCTCCAGGATATGGGTTTGCGAAGCATGATTTAGTAAACTTGCTAAATGAATATTTTTACCAAATAAAACTTTTAGACACACTTATCGTATAAATTGTTGTCATTTATGAAATATCCAGGAATATTTTGGGTAATGGAATGAGACCGTGTAAGCACGTGAAAAGAAATTTAGATTTGTTTATATTTTTGTGCATAAAATATTTAATGTTTTTTTTAGAATAATTCAGTTAAGCTTTTATTCGTGTATAACGTATAAATAATCTAAATGCATTATATAAAAGCATAGCAAGAAACTTTATAGTGGTTTTAATAGACATCGAGCAATCGTAATTATCGGTTCACCCGAAGCTGAAAAGAATGTTTTTCCCAAGATGTTTTTATTTTTTATTTTTATGCGTGTATTTGTTATTTTTTTTTTCAAAAATGCTCACGCGTTTCCAAGATGGTTAGATTATTTTTAGGAGTTAAATAATAAATGTTTCAAATAAGGGCATAGGTACATATTTTTACCGCATGTTTTCCTTGATTTTCTAAGGTACTTAATTATTGATGGTTGCAAAAGAAAAATTATTTTGCAAAAAAAATAAAAGTGTCTAAACTTCTTCGGATGATTTCTTTTAGAGCTTATTGGTATTAAGCATTTCAAACAGCGGCTTTTATAGAAGAGTTTAAAATTAAACTCCCTTTTGAATTTTAAAAAAGGCAAAGAAAAAAAAAGTGTCTAAAATCGTATTCGGAGGATTCTTTAGAGCAAATTGGTATAAAGCATTTCAAATAGTAGCTTTTATAGAAGAGTTTAAAATTGAACTCCTCTTTTTTAATAAAAAAAAACACAAAACAAATGAATTAAAAAAATATGCAATGTTTCAAAAACTGAAACCCATTTCGTTTTGCCAGTCTTGAAACATTAAAAAATAGTTTTTATTCTGATTCCTTGAATATCCTTCGTTTCTTATTAAAATCCCCGTCTCCTTTGCTGATTGACACACGAGACGCCCACATAACAGACAAAGATATATGCACTCGTTTTAGCCTAATTTCCCGTAAAAGTGAAAGAGAGAGAGAGAGAGAGAGAGAGAGAGAAACATGAAATAAGTTTAATGCATGAAAAAAAAAATAATAATCATTATCGGAGAAATACATAAAATAAAATAAAACGAGCTGAAGTGCGCATCACATGACTTCCTTTTACTCCAATTTAATGTAATTTCCCCATTACTGGCAATTTTAATGTGATTCAATAGTTTACTCTCTAAATATCACCAGCAGTGGCCACATTGAAACAGATTAACAAAAAAAAAAAAAAAAAAAAAGACAATTTGGTGACAAAACTTGGCGACCAAAAGACTTGCGATATATCGCCTAGTGTCCGCCAAATTTTAACACCACTTGAGTTTACATCGAAATTAACAATGATTTCCCCCCAAAAAGGGGCTAAAGACCTCTTTAGAAATTCTCGAATGCAACCAAAAGGGAAGGTGCACAACTAGAACCCACTAGGAGTCTACGCACCAAATTTCACCTTTCTAGGACTTACCGTTCTTGAGTATTGCGACATTCATACGCACCATACGCACATACACACATACGTACATACAGACGTCACGAGAAAATTTGTTGTAATTAACTCGGAAATCGCTATTGTGGATATTTCGCGTGTCTATACATTCTTAGGCACTTATCCACGTGTGGTCGAGTCGGAAAAAAAAAAAAAAAAAAAAAACTCAATCATCATTCGGGAGTGAGTAAAATGGAAATTAAGGTCGATTTTTGAGTGAAATTTTTTTTGCAAAAACAAAACTTCCTTTTTTGTAAAAGGAAGTAAAAAAGGAAAGTAGGGTTTAGAGATTGGGAAAATGTCGGTCTGTCTGTATGCTCCAATAATAACGTATGATGTAATTGTCTAATTTGAACAAACTATTTTTTTTAATTGAATGATCTTTGTGAAATCCCTTCACCCACTTTCTTTTTTTTTCCACATTACCCTTTTCAATTTGAACCGTGTATCGTTTAATTTTGAATAGTTTAAAGCAATAATATTAGCATCTAAAGGAAAATTTAAGGCTAACGAGTATCCGGAATCCCGACTATATTAGATAAAGACTTGCTTAATAAAAAAATTATTAAAAAAAAGCTATTGCAGAAGAATATGCGCAGAAAATATTGCTTGATTCACCAATTTTGAGGTTTTTTTTTTTAAATTATTAATTTTTTTAAACATTGACGCTGACGGAAGAAAATTTCAAAATACTGAAAAAAATGTGCTTTTTGTGAATTTCTTATTCGTTAAAAACATACCAAAGTTCATAAATATATCAGTATGAATTTTTAAATTATTAATGAGCCAACTATTTTGCTACAATTGCAACATGGTGTACCTAAAATAATTTTTAGTTCTTTATTACAAAATTTAAAACAATTATTTTTTACTCGTTATTGAGCTCTTAAAATGAATTTCTACCAGCTATGCGTCCGGAAGTTTAATTCTAAGTTGCATTTCTTTTGAAACATTTATGTGTTTAGATTGTACTAGAGTGGGATACACTTCGATTGTACATTGTTGATATTTGCACTTCAAGTCCTAAAAATAAATGTTTCGTTAAAGAATATACTTCTGGAAATACCATTTTCAACTGGAATAAAATTAACTATTTTAGAAATGCTACGCGATTCTCCCTGCTAATAAAAAAAATCATTCGGAAACTGTACTACGGCGCTTGTCTCTTTGAAGATCAAATGAATTACATGCTCGACCATGCATTTCATTCACTTCTTCCTGGTCTTCTTCTTATCGATTGACTACACTTGTGAAAAATTAATCAAGGAGTTTCATCCAGGAATTGAACGTCACTTACTTGAATTGAATTAAAAGAAAGAAGACGAGATCAAATCTACTTGATTAATTAGACTTAAAAATAAATCTGAAATTGCATATACGTTCCAACGACTGGATGCGTCTAAAAGACATAAACTCACGAAAACAGCCCCGTTTTTAACCAACCAAAATGAAAGAGTTAAGAAGCTAAATACACTGTACTTTATAGCTTATACGCTGAAAAGATTTACTGGAAAATAATTCAAACAAAATATTTATTTAATGTAGGAAAATATACCCACCTCATAGTAATGAGCATACTCGAGATCATTTGATAACCGAAGTCTCCAGTATTTCAGACAATGGAGAGATTGATAATGGTGATGTTTCGAAAGAGAGAACTCGAGCAATTGATTATCGAGTTTTTTTTGAAATCGAGAACGTGATTGATTGATAATAGAGATCCTTTGTAATCGAGAATTCGAGCGATTGACAATTAAGTTCTTTCGAAGCGAGATCTCGAGCGATTTATTTCTCAATTATTTTGTATCACGATCTCGATATTTTTTTGAAGCAAGTTCTCGAGTAGTTGATCTTCTGAGCTTTTTAAATGTCGAGTATACTTCCACAGGGTTCCCACAAAAATGAGGTAGAAAACTCGAGCTGTGCTAATCGAGAACTCAAGCTATTATATTCCAGAGCTCGAGCTGTGCCGATCGATAACTTAGAGGTGATAATCGAGAAAAAGAGAGCTGATAATCGATAACTCGTGATAATTGAGCTTTCGAGTCACCTTGAACAAGCGAATAATTTGATTATGAGAACCCGATTGTTTCCATCACTACCACTTTACGATTTGACATTAACAGAATGTAAATATGTGGTGGTTTTTTTCCTCGCAATGTTACATATTCTGAGTAAGAGACTGTGCGATTAAGAAATTGAAAACATCGAACCCTGTTATACATATTAGTTAATTTGTGCTTATTAGGACTATCCGAAATAAGTTTCCTATACTTTTGTAAATAAATATGCAGTCTGACAACCGATAATATGGAAAAGTTAACATCCGGTTTATAGACGAAAATGGACGCATCTGTAAGTTTATAGAGGTGTTAATTTGTTCGTTACAAATATGTGCTTTTGTTTTTGAATTTTTGTGAAGCAATTTTATGAAAATGACTATTTCTTCAGTGCAATATTTTTTTATAGCCAAGCGATTTTCAGTTTTTATTCTCACAAAAGTTAACTGATTTATTTTGTGCAACATACTTTTGATCTTACCATTTGTTTTTACATTTTCGGACGAAATAAATACATTTTTTTTTCTTTTTGTTACTTAAATAGAAATTCTTTTTGTTTCTCCAAATTTTTGTAAAGAGATTGCAATGGAATATCAATACCTAAGTGACATTATAAAATGCGTGCATCAAAATCCTCGTCGCTATTTTTATTTCTTTCCTGTTAGATTAATTCACAGGAAATAGTCCTTTCTTGGCCGATTGCCAAAGTCCATCTTTTTCTGGTCTTAAGATATTCATAACATCTTAATACTGTACTGATATTAAGATGTTGTGAATATCCTGTGCAAAATAACTTTTCGTTGAGCCAAAACATGTTTTTCAATAGAGATACGTTACAACTTTAAGCAGAAAATTGTACTAATTACATAACCATAGTGAAAAAAAAATCATTGTGCCACATATGCGTAAAAAGACAAAAGCTTTGAATTTCCTTTAATTTTATGACTCATGAAAATGTTATTTCAACAATTGACAGTTGAAGACGGTAAAAACAAAAGCAATCCATACATTCCATTCCTATTGGTTTTAAGTGTTTTTTCCCCTCCGTCCCTATTCTCTTTCAGAGCGAATCAATCCTTCAACTGCAACACTTTGAGATCAATTCGAATTTGAAGTTTCTTTTAAAATAAGGAATATTTTTAGGAGGACACTTAGCATTCGATTCGAACTTTACCTCGAAACCTTTTTCTAGTAATTGTTAGTAAGTTAAATATTTTTAAGGTGCATTTTTTTTAAATTTGATAATTGAATGTTGACATTAACTTTTATGTAATAGTGGAAATTTTCATGAATAAAAATAATTGTCGAGAGACAGATGCTGCCATTAAACTACTTGCTTTAAAATTCCTACAAAAAACTAAATTCAACAGGAAATATTAACTTGAGGTTCAATAAAAAAAAAATACATTCTCCCTTTAAAGCACAGTGTACAACATATAACTGAAATAGTTTTAGGCTCGCATTCGCTCCCCATTCGAGATGCGAGTAAGGATTTAAGTCAGAAGACAGCGGTTCCCGCGAGAGTAAGACTCAGAAATGGCGAGGATATGTCTTCTATTTTGATGAATGGCAGCTCATGTTTCGCACTTTAGACATACATTTGGAGTCAAATACACACCTTCAGAGATTCGGCTCCGAAGATAACTGGTAAAAACTGACCACAGGACTTTCAAACTCATCAATATTATCACTTCGAGCTCAAAAAGAGCACGGTGGGTATTTTTTGGTGTAGGCTTCTAAAACTAGGACACTCTGATTCTAAAACCGGTGCCACATCCTGACTTCCTCCACAGATTAATTATCATTTTCAATTGCATATTGAAAGACATAGTCATTAAAACATTCCACTAAAACACATCTATTCAATGTTTTGATGATTTTCTCAGAAATAGATCAATATACATCAATTCGTTTGCTTTATATTATTTTCATTACTTTAACTACAACCGTTTAAGACTGAAATCTAATCTGTAAATCTGGTCTTAGTTTTTTTTCTTCGCTTTGTGCATGGAAATGTTTTTTGTATGGTAATGATTTTCATGTTAATGATCAATGGACGTAAAACGTTTACCTTCCATTGCATAACAAATACATTACATTCATTAAATTACTGCAGAAAAATAAAAAAATATTATAGTTATTTCCTTACGGGAAACTGTTGGGAATAAATTTTGTGATGCCCATGTATGTATTTATTATTTTTTGTAAGTGGTCACACGGTGCGTATTTTTTTAATACCATAAACTGTAGATTAATAACCCCATTTTAATTCGTAATACTTCTTTTATTTTCAGCTAACTATATTTTAGAAAGAAATACAGTTGTTACCATTTTTTTACCGTGAAAGATTCTAGAGCCATGATTGGTTTTAACTGTGGAGATTTTTGAGTTCTTCAGAAATATTCCAGGATACTTTCAGAAACATTAAGTACTGAATTTTTTCCTTTTTTTTGCAATATGTTACTGGCACAGATAGGACACATTGGCTACTTATTTTTTCGTCAGGAACATTTCAGAATTGTTTTTACAGTGTACTTAGCGTCTTTGAACATCATTGCCACATAGGTTTCCAAATACAATAAATCAGCGAAATATAGGAAATAGATTCCTCTGCTACATTTCTTTTAGTAATCCTTACATACTGCTATCTATAGCGCATACAATGTTATTCAAGTTATCGCCATGTAAAATTCACAGCGTAATATTTTTATGGGTAGAAACACCATTTTTAAAGAACTGCTTGGATGTATCCATAGTACTTGCAGATGAGGACAAGTGGATAGTAATTACAGTGAAACAAATATCTGTATGTATATTTTATAACGAATCCAAATTATTAGAAAATTAAGAATTACATGGCTTTTTAAACGTTTTTATTCTGAACTATTTGGTAGCCAGGATATTTTCTTTACTCGTCCGTTTTGACTGGCATTTGGGTCAATTTGTTAGACCCTGATCATTCGAACGACGCTTTATTTTTCTCAGGTATGATGTGGAATTGATATGCTTTGCCAAAACTAAATTTCCCGAACACGCCCAGAAGCTCATACTTCTTTGCATTGAAAAAATGTTCTTTGTAACACCAAAACACGTGTCTGCAGTAATTTGCATTTTTTTGTGCTCCAAAACGTTGGATAGTTGATTATTTTAATTTTCAGCACAAAGGTATTTATTCGTTACATGTATAGTACATTCAACACCAACAGAAAATTACACATCACGTGTTTAAACTGTTTTATATTCGTATGTTTACATATTACCAATTATAAAATTAATTTTCTCGCACTAACACAGGATATGTAGAAGGTAATCTGATACTAACAGTTTTAAAGTGAGTTTACACTTTGCTTGTTGACCGCATTTTTTTTTATTTTGAATATTAGCTTCTTGAGTACACATGAAAATAATGGATTATTCTATTCTGAGTTAGGAGAAATAACGATCAATTCGTTTTTGGTTCCGACACATTCTGGACTACCTTCCTCTATTATATTTATCCAAAGTATTCGTCAGATTTATGGCCCTTCAACTTGAATTCTAATCCACAAGAAATTCAATGAAGTTGATTCATCGTTTCTAATTGCTGAAACAATTCCTTATAAAAAGTTTAAAACTTCGCATTCGGCTTTGTAACCCTGAAAACAAATGCAAATTTATTCAAAAATCATTTTTAAAAAACTGAATGGAATTAAAAGTATATTCGAAACTTAAAAAAATGCGAATCATTGTGCAATATTTTTTCTAAATCGGATTTTGGGAAGCTTCGATGAAAAAAAAACCGACTGCTCCTCCTCCAGTTATAAGAATGAAAATGATAAATCTGAATCAAACCAAGATTTAGAAAAAAAGATTAAGTTACATTATTAAGTTCATTATTTATATCTTTGACTTAAAAGAAAAACAAAAAATATACAACTAATCTTGTTATTTCTTTGTGTATTTATGACATCTTTCATTTAATTCATAATTTTGCAGAGTTTTGATCCATTTTTCATACCTTTATCTTCGCTCATTAGGCGTTTTCTGCCAACAACTCGAAAACTTAAGCGGATAAATAATAAAATAAGCGGATTATGTATTACATTTTAGGTGGAAAACGCTCAACATTTAACAATTTCTCTTCTATATTAGTCATTTAATTCTTCATCAATTAGTCGAATTGTGGCAATGAGCCAGAAATAAATGGAACTTTGACACTTCTTTTTCTAATTAGCAAACATGATGTAAGATTTGTTTCAGCATAAGGTTTCGTTGATTTAACTTGTAATTTGTATCAAAACTAGCTAAAGTACCCGCAGTTGAATTGATCAGTAATAATAATGAAAAAAAAAATCTCTTTATTTTATTTTGTTTTGTAACAGACAGCGAAAGGTAAATACATCGCTTTGACGTAATTAAATATCGAGCTTCCTCCTCACCAATAAACCGAAGCAAAAAAAAAAAAAAAAAGCAGTAAGTATAAAGCGCAAAAAGGTTTTAATTTAGAAACGAAAGCACGACATTTAAGCATTTTCAAATTTTAAGAATTTCCAAATTATGAAATTAAACTTCACTTGCTTAAAAAGTTTTTTCTGCTCATACTTTTTTTTGAAAAAAAAGTCTAAAGCATTTACTACGTGTCTATTAAAGTACAAACTATTTTTTTGAAAAATGTAACTGACCCTAATCTCCATATACTTGCTTTAGTTATTTTCAAGAATTTCAATTATTGTGGGTTCTTGGTAGAATTATGCATGTTACTAAACTTGTGGTAGTCGTTTTGTTATAACTTAGATAATGCTCCCCCTTCCTACCTTGTAAAACTGTCTGTTACTAATTTTCGTCAAAGAGATGTTTTCACCAAATGCTGAGATATTTTGGTGACCATAAAATGATGCTTTACATTTCTGTCCGAAATAATTCCAAAACAGGTAGTAAAATTTGGCAATTGTTTGAAATTATGCTATCCGTAGTGTTTAATGATATCATGTTGCTAATTTTTGTAATTTTCGCATTGATTTTTCTAATTAAAATGTGTTCCTTCGATGGAAGCTCAATGGTCAAGCCATAACAACTAAAATATTGATTCTATTTTTATCATTCCTTCAAAATATACTAATCATATAAAAGGTTTTTTATGAAAATGGAAAGATGTTCAGCATTTTTTCGTACAGTATTTTTTCTTTTTTTTCTGAGGTAAAACTGTTATGTACTCATTGCCGACAACCTTTCCTTATTAAGAATTTATAAATGTTTAACATATGTGGCAGTGAGAAGCAAAGGGATGTAAGTGGCGCTCAGATAACTAATTATCGGATAATTTGTTTCACATTTCAAAAAAAAAAAAAGTTTCGTAATGTGATGGAAGGTGCTAGCAGTTTAAATTCCGAGCATTCTTTAGTGCGAAAAACAGTGTCTTTAATCATTCGTGTAAAGGAAGAATTTTGACTCATAATTAACTCGGAAATGTTTTTTTTTGAAATGTACCTCATTCTTCAGTCAGGATTTTATTGTTGTTTGCGAAATTTGTTTTCATATATAAACTGTGTTGGTCGAAACTGTAATTTAAGTATTTTATTTGCTGCATAAACGCTTTAAAGACAACGCATTTTTGTTAAAAGTTGTTTTGACATTCAATTTCTGAATAAGAATTTTCGTATTTTCAAATTAGCTTATTAAAATTCCAAGGAGTTTATGAAATGAAAAATAGTAGCTTTAATTAAATTTAATGTAATTTATACGCAAACAAAACGGTACAGAGGGGTTTTAGTTTAAGCGAAAGAATATTGCATTGTTTGCTTTGAAACTTGCAGCTAATGGTAATATTAAAAATTATAGATAAAGTCGGAGTATCATGCCTTACCACCTAAGCAAAAATGTTTTTTATAAACTTTATGTTAACGAAAACTGAAAGAATATACTTCCTGCTTCTTTTAACGTTCATTGAGATATTGTGTGAAATACAGCATGACCAAAAATTATGAATCATTTTGTTTATTGCAAACAATCAAATCTACCGCTTTGGGGCATATTACCTTGAGAGTCAGGCAATTCGCTATACAAATCAATGAAATGGAAAATCAAAATCAATTTATTCTAGCAAAATGGAAATGTAAAAGATTTTAACAGCGTTAAAAAGTGTCACTCTTGCCTTTAACTTTGCTATAAAACCGTTAGCTCTAAAAATTTGCTAAAAACTACCTTAATGTAAGCGTAAAACTTCTTTAGGCCTTCAAATGCTCTTGAAAAAAATGACACAGGTGCACTATGTTGCTGAAATCGAAAATTGCAGTTACTGGGGCGTTTTGAGTGGTGGAGCATGACACGTCGAAATATTCTACCCTGCAATTTTTGTTTGGAGTTTAAATTTTAAATTGTTCTTCTACTTTTAACAATCAAAAACAATTTCTATACTTAAATGTATGTTTCTTGTTATTTCCATGCATTTACATAAAATATGTTTACAATTATAGGCTTTTATATCGCAGGGTTTAAAATTTTTCTTACTCTTTATTTTCAGTAAAATATTTAAAGTTTATACATTATTTTAACACACACAAATTTAAGTTTTATTTTATTGAAATTTCTCTCTTGTCTACTAGTTTGTTGAAAAACTCAAGTAATTGATTTTTGGATAGTGTGTTCCCATTTCAAAAAGAAATAAAATGTTAGACACTGCGATGAATTGCAATGCTAATTCCAAGCAGTTTAAATAGAGGCTTTCTTTAGTGCAAAAAAAAGTCCGTAAACCCTTTGCGCAAATGAAAAGTTACGACTCATAAATAACTCAGAGTCGGGATTTTATTGTTTAATATGTTATTTGTTTTCATGCAAAACTATGTTGATCCAAACAGGAATTTAGAACTTTTGTTGTAAAGATAACACATTTTAGTTGAAAGTTGATTTGACATTTAAGTTTTTAGTTCGAGTTTTGATGTTTTTAAACTATCCAATTAAAATTCCAAAAAGATCATAAATTGAACAATAGTGGTTTTAATTAAATTTAGTGTTCATTGCATGTTAACAAAACACGGTCCAAATGGTTTTAGTTCAAACAAAAGCATACGACGTTGTTTGAATTCAACTTTACAAGTAATTGCCATCTTCTAATATATACACTGCCATTTTACTTAGAATTTTAACTTTAATCTTATCATATATTTTTATGTGAGTTTTCTGGAGGCGTCAATGATACTAGCTACGTGGAATCAATCTGGCTATGACTATTTCTTATAGCGTATTATTCTGGAGTATCTGACATTTATGGCTATTTATTTAAACGCGCATGTATTTGAAATTCTTAAAGAGTTGTCTGTTATAATTTGAGCAAAAATATTTCGTTGAAATAAGAGAAGAAATTATATGCTAAATTTGTGTTTTAATTTTAAACCCTATACAAAAAAGATCGACATTTTTGCTACCTTGATCTTTGACCAAAATTATGGAAGTCGTATATTTTGGTTTCTCGGAAATCAGCTAAGTGCGACGAGATGAAAAATACAAATAAGAGAGAACTGGCTACAATATATCTGAATAAAACAGAGATTATTTATGCATGTATGTATATATGTACGTGTGTATGTTCCCTTTACAAATTAGCTTCCGCCGGGTCTCGACCAAATTTGAAAGGGAGTTTCTTAGCACCATTGAAAGAACGTATAGACGGGGGGGGGGGGAGTTCCAAAAAATTACCGAACGGTTCAAACTGTTATTGGATATGAAAATGGATTTAAATGAAACTTTCTAACCTAAATAATTATCCGATTATCATGATTTCAGTCTCTTTCGAAAATACCGCTGAAGTAGATTTATTTCCTTCATATATAACACCACCATGGCTGTAAAATCAACGGGAGAAAATTTATTAGCAAAGTTAAGTAATGTAACTGAATGCAATGAATTAAGTATACAGCAATGCCTTACTAAATGCTTTTGCAATGCCGAAAAAATAATTTTAATAACGTAAAAATGAACGGATAAAGTCAGGACACAAAACTCAATCGTTTTGAAAGTCCCCCATTTTCATATGAAAAATGTAAGGAAAAAAAATCATTTCTTAGAAAACATTTTTCAGCACTAACGCATTTTTTGAACCAAGACAATTTTAAAGATTCATTATGTTAGCAGTTTCAAGTTTCAATTATTTACTTTGTATATACATTAACAATCTACCAGAGGAGTGCTAAAAAGCTTACTTCTAAATTAACAGATTTACGCTCAAGTACAGTGATTTATTCATACTGAAGCAATTTCAAGACTTTGTATGCTTCTCCAAATAGACGTTTAAGAGCCATTGTCTGTAAGAATCAGGCAGTTTAAAGCATTTGTGATTGTTGACATTTTTAATTTTTTTTATTTTCACATATGTTGTTCCTTATCCTAAATGTAATGTAAATCCGAAATTTGAGCTTTGTCTGACTCACCGTTTTTGAGAAAACATTTTTTTTGTTTAGGGGGCGTGGCACATTTTTGCTGGTTTTTCAAATTTGCAGTTTTTAATGTGCTTGTTGCTTGAAGCACCCTCATAATGACATGGATTTTTTAATTCCATATTACTATATGGTCTTGTTAGATATTGTTACAGCTGTCAAATCGGTGACACTACGAGGGCGACGCCCACAAATTCCGTTTTAAAAATGACCGAAAAGGATTTTTTTTCTATATTCAAGGCCAATTTTCTCAAAGCACCTTCATGATGACACCAGCATTTTTAGATCATTTTCTAGCCACACTTACATACATCAAAAATATGTATCAAAATCGGTGTGACTATAAGGGCGCCAGAAGATATTGGAACTTTTATTCGATAAATTTCACAAAAACACAAATATTTAGAATCTAATTACAACTGTCGCCCTCATAGCAGATATCTGATACTACATTAGGTTGATAACCAACATGTTTGTCTAACATTTGCACAAAAAAAATCGGTGTCACTCCTATTATTTTTAGAAATATAATCGTTCCAAGTTAGTACGTTATGGCGCTTTTTTTATATTTATTTATTTAATATTTTCACACCCAGATTTTTTTTTGAACATATTTAATTTAATACAAAGAAGTGTACTTTATAACATAGACAGCAAGAGAGTTTTTTTCTTGAATAGAAAATGCCCGTTTTGATATAGGTACCAGGTGGATCTATTGTGCATAACATGTCTAGACTATTATACCAATACTCGTCTTGTTTTTCCGGCCAAACAAATTTATTTATTCCAATTGTTCTTGACATGCATTTGACCTAAACTTGCAAATGGTCAACTTCTACTATTTTTCTGGGATACCATGTTTTCCCATGCTTTAGTGCTACAAAATTAGCAGTTTTCAATAAGAAATGACCGTCTTTCTGAAATTGATTTGATTTGATTCTCAATGTTTTCTTAGTTTTGGTCTACGTTATCCTCAAATTCAGTTTCAGATTCTTAATGTTCGCTTTCTTCAAATATCCTCATTTGATGTATTGAGAATGAATTCGTTTTTGTGTTTCTTCCATCGAAAAAAAAGGGATAGGATTTGTTTCATAGTACAATACTCTGAAGCAACGAGCAGTTTTTTCCCCGTTACGAACTGCATTTCTCATCTAGTGTGCAACTTGACAGGGATGTTGTTTTTTCCCAGTATTTTCACCAATCGTAAATTGTTCTTATAAATACTCCTTCTGCTTTGAAGTGAACTTGAACTGAGCTCGTAAAGATAGGGCCCATCCAATGTCATTAAATTGAACTTTTGGCAATGCAGGGGTATTTATTAGTTGAAAATTTGAAGCATTTATATAAGATGTTTGTAAGAGCTTCTCTCTATTCATCTTTCATATAAAATCCATTTGCAAGTTGAGGTCAAATGTATGTCAAGAACAATCGAAACAAATAGATTTGTTTGGCCGAAAAAACAAGATGAGTATTGGTATGATAATCTAGACATATTATGCACAATGCATCCGCTTGTACCTATATCAAAACGGACATTTTCTATTCAAGAAAAGGACGCTCTTTCTGCCCAAAGCTGTTTATGTTAAAAGATACACATTTTTGTATTAAATTAAAAATAAATATGTTCAAAAAAACTATCTGGGGGTGAAAAGATTAAATAAATAAATATAAAAAAACGCCATAACGTACTAACTTCGAACGATTACATTTCCAAAAATAGTAGGAGTGACACCGATTTTTTTTTTGTGCAAATGTTAGACAAACATGTTGGTTATCAACCAAGTTTAGTATCAGATATCTGCTATGAGGGGGACAGTTGTAGTTAGATTTTAAATATTTGTGTTTTTGTGAAATTTATCGAATAAAAGTTCCAATATCTTCTGGCGCCCTTATAGTGACACGGATTTTGATACATATTTTTGATGTATGTAAGTGTGGCTAGAAAATGATCTAAAAATGCTGGTGTCATCATGAAGGTGCTTTGAGAAAATTGGCCTTGAATATAGAAAAAAATCATTTTCGGTCATTTTTAAACGGAGTTTTTGGGCGTCGCCTTCGTAGTGTCACCGATTTGACAGCTGTAACAATATCTAACAAGACCATATAGTAATATGGAATTAAAAAATCCATGTCATTATAAGGGCGCTTCAAGCAACAAGCACATTAAAATCTGCAAATTTGAAAAAACTAGCAAAAATGTGCCACGCCCCCTAAGCAAAAAAAAATTTTTTTTCTCAAAAACGGTGTGTCAGACATAGCTCAAATTTCGGATTTACATTACATTCTTGAGAAGCTTTGTGTTATAACACACCTCGTGTGAAAAATCCTATAGTGCACTTCCTAACATCACGAAATCTTTGTTATATTTCACATTGCATACTATTACAATGTAGGTAACACTTTCATCAATTTCAAAAAATCTTCTGAAAGAAACTTTAGAATTATTGAAAATGTTGTAGTTGTGTATTATCTTGTCAACATTTTCTTTCTGCAAAAAAAAAAAAAAGCATAAAACTTCTTTCATAATCTCGGAGGAAGAGGACAGCACTGTTCCTTCTTGTTTTTTTTAAACTCAAAATATGCTTAAATACTAGATATGTCGCAAAGTTTATCGGTAAAATGTGTCAGTGAAGAACGTGGATCTTTCCCCGAAAAGGTAGCCAATTGTAAAGTGTTATGACTTTTTTTTGTTTCAAAAATCACACATACTTTTGTAATTCAACCAGCACAATGTTGTTTATTACCCTGCTAAAGTATTAGTTTCAATGACAAATACGAGGCATCACATGACGGACAAAATGGCCGTTTTGCATGGAATATCCCACATGGGATAACTTTACTCGTCTGCATTTTTAAGTTCAAAACATCTTAAAATAGCCTGATAAATTTTACTACTGGATTTCATTTATAAAGCCTTACTAAATAAGTTAATACATTTTCCTGCTGAATATTTAAAAAAAAAAACTTGTAAATAAATATCCATTTTTTAAGTCTGAAATTTTCAAGAAGAATCGATTTTTGTAATCATAATCTTTCCTCCAAGTCCGCATCTTGACAGTCATTCATACGTTGCTCGCGGATAATAATGTAAAGTGCTTAGTCAATGGCATTCCAATGATAGCTTGATTCATGCTCCAGTGATAATATAGTAATCGATCTGTGGAGAATTCCCCCCATTAATCTTGCTTTCATGTGGTCTCCTTGATTCTAGCGCCTTAATTAAGACCCAGGACAGATAATTCATTTATGATCTGGGTAGAGGAAAAACCATTTACCAGTTTCTTCTATCATTAACTTTACTGCAGCGTGGTCGGTAGATTATAATATAAATTCGTGCTGACACATATTCTTATGTTAACTCATATTTTCTTGTATCTTACAATCTATTTACATAATTACATCATGTTCATACATTCTTTTTTCTAAAAAATGACCAAGTTATGTAAGTAGCTCATTTCCAAAAAAAGCTAAACAAATGCGTGTTATTTCTTGTAAGCTAATAAAATATTCAGAAATGTCTTTCCAAGAAATGGCCCTTTTTTTCCGAAAACATTTTTTCAACTCCTCTTTTTGTAACGTGTCACTTTTTCATAAACATATTCCCTTTTGTAAATGAGTGATGACACACTTCTTAATATTAGTTCCCTCTTTTTGTTAAAAACTAACAATGTCATGAACCCTCCTCCACTTTAAGTTAATCCTTTCTGGACAGATCCCAAAGTGAAAACATTTTGTATTGTTAAAAGCATAAACTTCAACTATATATAAACTATCAACTAACAGCTGATGTTTTGTAAGTTGAGCGGAGTCAGTTTGAATTACTTTTTTAAGTAAGATAATTTGTAATTATATTGAACTCATTATAATATATCACATGTTCCTAATGTGTTTCAGTAACAACTATAAATGTGAAATCTGTCTCTATGTTTCTCACAAAGTTAAAACAAAGTTTTATACACTTGTCATTAGAATTCAAATTATTTATTTTCAAGTGTGAAAGTTGACGTTACGACAATTATTTTAAAAGTTTAGTCCATAATATTACGTAGTGAACTTTGCAACTGATACGAGTAATTCGACTTTTGTTCATTGTTTTCTAGTAATTAAATGAAGCAGTGAGAAGTAAAAAGTGAGCAAAAGAGTGATACAATTTAGAAAATTGGAGGGGACCAGTACAAATGGTGGGTGAACCTCTCCTCTGGGGGCAAGGTAACGTACTAGTAGCCCTGGTAGGTGCGTTAAAAATTTTCTCTCACAGCTCTCTGTTTCTCACTGCCTCAAAAAACATTTATAAAATATATTGAAGATTACTCTACATTGTAAGATATCCGTCTCAATTAGGAAACTAGCTTGCACTGTTGAAAAAGCCGTAGATAAAATGCTGCATTAAGATAAGAAAGATATATCTAACTATTTCACCATGTTTTATGAAAAATATGTACTAAAATGTGTTAAATTACTCAGCAGAGTTCAGCACTATTGTCATAAAAACTATTTTATTTCGACTGAAAGTAAAACTGACAAATAAACCACATATTAAACATATAACGTAACTACCAAACACGCCACATCAAAACATGGAATAAACTGTTAAACTGAATCTAGAAAAATGCAGCACGTACAAATATTTTGAGAAGTGTTGCCAAACTGAAAATTCAGATAAAAACAGTATTAAGTAAAATTATACAAATGGATCTGATTGTCTTAAATCTAACAAAATTGTTTTCAGTTTAAGAGATACAATGTTAGAGGCAAATAGAAACGTCAAACATATAAAGCCCTAACTTTTTACGTTCTGGATTAAAAATTGTCAAAGTCGAGTTTTAGCTAACACGATGCATGAGTAAAATAATGTATCCTATTGAAAATTCTACTACTTTGTCAGAATAATATGTTGCTTCAGACATCAAGGTAGGGTTTTCTTGTCTAAAGAGTTGATAAGAAGACTATACGTCAGTGAACTGCCGATGACAAGAAAAAGAGTGCTTTTCCTGATCGCAGTCATGTTCCATATTGTCATATCGACTCCTCGGGTCACATCAAGAAAGAACAAGATATTCTTGCCAATGTTCACAGTACGATGAAGCAATACATGAATTGTTTTCTCCAATGAATGATTTGCTTGAACTATTTCCGATGCAGTTGATAACGCTAGGGAGAATAACGCTACATTATTTAGTGCTTTCAAAGTATATAATGTGTCATTTAAAGATATATCCACGAACTTTTTACGCTTAAAAATTTGAAGAGTCATAAATATATTGGCAAAGACATCCAATGAGAAGAAAAACAACATCGCTGAGCATTCCTTGTTAAATGTATAAATATTAGACCAAACTGATCTGTACGTGAAATGTACGTCACGCTGTAGACGCAATTTTGATTTTTGTGACAAATACAATAATAGTTCCTTGAAATGAAGACACAGCAAACTGTAGAGCACACCGACGCATATCCTTGTATGGCATCCAGTTACTAAATCCATAAGTTCAATAATTATATCAATGTAACAATAAAAATTCTTGTTTTGAGAAATAAATGATGAAAAATAGTCTTCTATTACATTATTGAATTGTTTTCTAACTGCGAAAATTGAGAAGTATATAAAAACACTAACTTCCACAAACATGTAATAAACATAAAAGATCAAAATCAATTTTTTTGACAACAAAAGCTTATGAATATTAGTGCAATCAAGGTCATATTTTAGATTGTTTCTTATAGCTTTTTTAAATGATTTTGTTCTTGAACATGCAAAGCACCTGAGCAGAAACAATGGTATGTATTGAAATAATATTTTAAAATCGATAAGAAATTTAGTAACTAAATAAAATAAAATACATATTTTTGCACCAATTATAACCGTAAAAATAAATAAGCACAGTTGAAAAATCAGTAATTGTCGTGGAACTGGAGATGTTATTGTAGCACCCTCTGATGAATTTAGCCCAATACATTTTAGTAACATTAATATTTCTCGATAATATTTGCACATGCCATTAAATTCATAAACTTCTGTTGTAGAGGTTACGGACTTGAATTTTATACACCCTGATATAAACCTTTTAAAAGCATGCATACTGCCCAGCAAGAAAGACGATAAGACGATAAACCGATCAAAGACTAAAAACAGCGTTGCAACCAGACATTCACAGCAACTTAATAATGTTTACAGCTGCTTTGATATGTAATATGTTATTCCTGCTTCGCCGTTTGAATGATTTATAAAAGATTATTTTCTAATGACATAAAACTAAGCTACAAATGTTCTGCTTCACA
Source organism: Uloborus diversus (assembly GCF_026930045.1). Classification (NCBI taxonomy): domain Eukaryota; kingdom Metazoa; phylum Arthropoda; class Arachnida; order Araneae; family Uloboridae; genus Uloborus; species Uloborus diversus. Next base: position 6,887,767 of record NW_026557765.1, read on the forward strand.
ATGCAGGTTCCTGTGCATCATAAAACTCCATTAAAATACGTGTTATGTGTATTAGCGTGACAGGTAAGTAACTTCATATTTCTAGACATTGTTTTGATGAAAGTTAAAATGCATTTTTTTTGTTTGATTTTAATCTGATAAAAGTGTGAAATATAAATGTTGAATATTTTATACTGTGCAATGAAGCTGTTATTATTTTCGCATTTTTTACTGAGTAGTTTAGTTGAACTATTATGCTTAAAAATATTTTGTATTGGTGTAAATTTAGTAGTAAATAAAATATGATGTTTACTACTTCATACATATCTTTAACACAGAAACATATTTTACTTGGTTGGGTTATCATTCCAGAGCAAACTTTTATAAACTTTAAACGAAAGTGTAATGGGTTATGCGAAATATTGTTTACCACAATATCTAAAAAAGAATGATCGAGGCAAGCAATCATTGTTAAAAACTAAAATGTTTAAATTCGACTGTGAGAAATGTATGCATTTATTTTATGTTTGGCTACTAAACTTAATTATTAAAAAAACCGTTTAAGCCCTTTAGAGTAATTTTAAGCAATTTTCAAAAAAAAAAAAAAAACAACTTTGAATTTTTAAACTTTAAACTAACTTAAATTTTTCTCAGAACTGAAATAAAATGCTTTTATACTCGATTCTCAGCATGAAATATTTATCAATAATAAATAACATAAATAACCAGTATGCACGATAACGCGTTACTTAGTTAGATAATTGAGCCGTATTGAGCCTTTGGCTGATTTTAAGACGATAAAAGTGTGAAACATAAATGTTGAATGCTTTTTAATGTGCAATGAAGCTGTTATTATCTTCACATTCTTACTGTGTAGTTCAGTTGAACTATTATTCTTAAAAGTATTTTAAACCGGGTATAGCTTAAGTAGTGAATAAAATATAATGTTTACTACCTCATACATATCTTTTATATATTACTTAGAAAAGAAGTTTCACCAGTTTCAGTATCATTTCAGAGCAAACTTTTTTTAACCAAAAACGAATGTGTTATGCGAAATATTGTTTACTGAAATATTTAATAAATAATGATCTAGACATGCAATCATTGTTACAATTTAAAGTGTTAAAATTGGGCTGCGATGCATTTTTGCATTTATTTTATATGTGTCTATTTAGCTGAATGAATTTTAAAAGAAAATAAAATATGTTTAAGCTCTTTCGAGTAGCAATCTTAAATTTAAAAAAAAAAAAAAAAAACTATCGTTTTTGAATTTTTAAACACTTTAAATTAACTAGGCTTTAGATGAGGCCTGAAATAAAATGCTTTTAAACACATTTCTCTGCGCGAAACTAATATCATAAATAAATAATATCAAAATAAATCAGCAGTATACACGGTAACATTTTATTTAGTTACAGAAGTGAGACACAAGAAATATTTAATCACCAAATTGACTATGGTGTTGAATTAGTATTCAATTAAAGATTCACAGTTAAAAAATAATAACATACAGTGTATATCCACTATAATATTAAAATCTGTTCGCGTCCGTCTGTCTGTCTGAAGATCGATCTTCTCGAGAACCGCTGCGAGTCGAGAGTCAAACGAGATACCGATCAATTCGAAATTTTCCGAAGAAAACAATAGGAAAAATCTCGTAATTGTGCGACTTTAATTCGCGGAGATATTAATTAAAACGTTAATTAACATAACGTTATTCAGGAATTGTTATTTCTTTCTTGTTGCCATTTTGCAAATAGGTGAGCAAATAAAATTCTAAAAATTGTTTTAAAAGAGATTTTTTTGGCTGCTGCCCAAATCTTAAAACAATGTTTCCATCTAGAATTTTAAATTTTATTTTAAATTAGTTTAAAATTGGTTGCTCTATTCGGACATTGCCTCTATTTTATCGTCTGTCCATTTTTTATTTTTTACATTCAACGTTCTTAACTCTTTTCAGCATATGAAAAATGTTTCTTTAGTAATGTTTATTAATTGTATTGTAAGTTTATCACTCACCGGTCTCATATTTTGGTACATTTAGGATGTTCGACTAATTATGTTTATTTTGTTGGACTTTTTACCGTCACATGGGTGAGTTTTCGAATTAGAATTACTCTCTTTTTCCTTCCTGTTTCTATTTCTGAAATACAGTTTGTATCGTTAAAAGAACACGTTAAATTAAGATTGTTTGGATTACTTTAAGTGAAACAGAGTTGACAAAAAGATTGTTTTTAAGGATTTTAACTAAAGCTTAATTGGAATCTGATGACTTGATATTAAATTAATCCTGATTGGTATTTAGTAAGTCTTGGTGCTTTAGTTTCACGTAATCAACCAAAAAGTGTGTGTCATTTTAAGTAAAAAGCTGATTGTAATTGTACATAAATATTTTACATATAGTCTATCAGATTTAATTCAGTTTAAAGTGAGCACAGATTATAGTTGAAAATGCATATATTTTCATCTTTTGTGCTAATTAAAAATATTCATAACTTGTATCATGATAACTATGATTAACGTTAAAGAGATTTTTTTTTCTAAAAATATGCTCTATTGGTGTTTTGCAAACCTTGCATTACGCGTATTTATTTACTCCTTAGCGCTTTAGTAACTGATGTCAGATGATGAATACAAAAACATCAATTGGACATTTCCTTCATTTTTTAAGTAGCCCATGCAACGCCGGGTACGCATCTAGTATATTATTAAATTGCTGTTCTTCTTTTCAAACATCAGAATTTGAACCACAAAAAAGTAAGTTTTGACATTTATGCTTGTTATGGAAATACAACCAAGATGAATTAATTGACATAATTCCTTCAACAAACACAATTACTAAGCTAGAAAAAAGCTACCCTACCTAGTTTCTGATATTTAAAGTAATGTATACGTTCTACCAATTAGTAACTTTTGGCGAAACGAAAAAAAAAGTAGCAGAACAATATTTTAAAAATACAAACGTAGCTGTTTCTTGTTTAACTAACATATTAAGGGAAATATTAATCACATTAGGTTAATAAGTGGAAAATAAATGAACGTATTTAAAAGAGTTCAGCGTAATTAGAGATATGCATAAGTCGATCCGAAGACATTTTGCTTAAGGCTATATCTTTTAGCTTTACATTATTTACTCTCTCATCTAAAATACAATTAGATGATTTTCTTAAGTTGAAGCCTTACGATTTTGTATGATAAATTTATTAATTCAAGCACTTGAGAAATACAATAAAAATATGTTGGCTTATTTCTGTAGCTTTTAAAAAATAAGTGAATTTTAACTCATCTATATGCTCATTATTTCCTCATTAAAATACTAGTTGTATATAACTATTGTAAAATATAACCTAGGGTCACATAGTTCTTTTAATTTTATTAAAGGAATCCCCCTGCTAATATTGTGAAAACAATGTCAAAACTTCCAAATACTCATATCATTACTACCTGCAGTTGGTTTTTGACAACCAATAGAAGCTGTTATTATCACTGCCGATGGGTTTGCTGAATAATCTCGTCCTTTAGGTACGTGAGAACCTGTAAGAAAACTTTAAAGATGTAATAAATGATTTTCTCCCTCAGTTTGATCCTCTTTTGCTATGGACGTCAATGTGTTCTCAAATACCTGCTGCAGCCATCTTGTTATTTAGAGTTCATTGTCGTCTTCTTGTTCTAAGAACTATAATGCTTTATAATTGTAACTATAATTGTCTTAGTATGTAAAGTATAATATAATATCCAATTAAAATACTTTTCTTAAAGTGATGCTTTTTAAAAGTCATAAAACTTTCAAATATTTTCAATTATTAAGGATTTTATGTAAAAGAGCAAAATATATCAAAAATAAAATTCATAGTTTTCTGAAGAGCATTTTCGACGGCAAATCTATTATTCTTCTTTTCACACTCCCTCAAAAGCTTATAAACACTTTCTTTAAGGGAAAGTTAACTTCCATAAATCAACAACTTAAAAAAACTCTTGATTAGTTTTACCGATCCGTGCATTCTTCTGTTAATGCTCCTTAAAGTCTGAGCTCCCATTTAGAGAGGAATATTGACCAAAAAATGCTTAACTCTGTTATACGTAAATGCAACGTTAATGGCATGCATTCTTTCTGGTGAGAAAATTATGCTGAAATATTTGCGTAAATTAAAAATTATATCTCAAAATAACCTCAAAGGTTCTTTTTTAATGGAAGTTTACTTAACTTTCAGTTAACACGTTAATGTTTTTTCCCTTTGTTTGGACTTGATGCACGAAAAATCAGCAGGTATTTTAGCTGTTTTCTTTTGAAATGGTTTGAATGTTTTGTATTTCAAGTAATTTAAACTATTAGGTTTCTCTTACATAAACTGGATTTTTACTCGAACCTTCTCTTAGCTACAAATAAAATTTCAATGAGTTTTATACTTAATAGAGTTAGAAAGATTGTTTTGCATGACTTTCTGGAAGCATATTTGTGCGTGTTTTTGAAAATATTTCCTTGTAGGTTTTGAGAATTTGTCTGTACATACTGTATGTATCTGTATGCATTTTAGAAAATGATATTTAAAATTAGCGTATGCATATTTTTTCCAAAACTTATTACTATTCCCTTATTTACTTTTGAAAATAATGTATGATGTTTTTCCATCAGTTTTTCCTAACTAATAATTTGTACTTTCGTTAATCATACTTAAATCGTAAATACAGCGCATAAAGTATTAGATAAATAAATCATTATATTCACATTTTCAGAGACAAAGTTTTTTTATTTTAAAAAAACTCTGAATATTTTATCATAATTCGTATTTTTTGTAACATTTGTCCCGTATATGATAAAAATAAATAAATAAGAGTGTCGTATTAAACTTATTTCATTCAAAAAGTGAAAAAAAAAAGCGATTCCAACTCGTACACGCAGTTAGATTAATCAAAAAAATAGACGATTGTTATACATTTCCAGCTTTCAAAATTCAAATGATGTTTATCTTTTATGTTATAAATAGTGGTACTCGCTTTGCTCATAGTGGAAAATTAAAAAGTCATTTGGTTCGCCTGTGTATTTACAAATAATGGAAGATGATGTTCTCGCCAATTGGCTATGTTCATTCTCTCTCTCGTTCCACGTCATAATAATTTCGTAATTTACTCGTCCATCTTATGATAACTTTGCTCCGGAAAATTTTCTTAAAATTGAAATAGGAAAAAGAACAAAATCGAATTTTCGAAACATCGCTGCGAGGTGCACACCCCCATGCTACAAACTAACTTTGAGCCAAATTTCATGAAAATCGGCCTAACGGTCTAGGTGCTATGCGCGTCGCAGAAATCCAGACATCCTGACAGAGAGACTTTGAGCTTTATTATTAGTAAAGAAAATGCAATGTTTTGCTTTTTAGTCGATAGATGCACTCTATATATTTTCTTGTTTATTCATCCTTCCTAAACATTTCCATTTTTCTTGTTAATCGATTTTATATTTATTTATAGCTATTAATTTTTCCTTTTACGAAAGTTTGAGAAAATAGTTTAGGATGCCATTAACCTACGAGCAATTTATGATGTGGCACTAGTTCCATCGATGCTAATATTTACTTACAAATGTGATTTTTTTAATAGCTTATTACTTTAATTAAAAGCTTAGCTGCGAAATACATAAATACTCCTTCTCTTTCTAAAAAAATATTACAACATGACATAAAATCAATTGTAACTGCGTTATTATAAATTCCAAATGACCCACGAATATATTAAAAAGCAATTCTAATATATTTTGCTTACGAGGAATAACATTTGAGAGGCTAACGCTGTTTTCATATATTCTGTTTAAATGACGTGTCTTACAAATTGGTCATAAATTATACCAGCGATGTCAAGAATATGTGATTGACATCTTGTCTGTTTTAGATATAATTTTAAGCTACTTTTTCATTAGTTTTAACACTTTACTTTATGGAACTAAACTTAAATAGTTTTTATGAAATATTAATTTTGTATTATATAGTAAATACAAACACTTGACCTTTTTTGTGTAATAGAGCACTAAATAAATTATATTATTTAAAGAAAGATTATTTTTATTAATAAAGAATGTCGTTATTGATTTGTAGAAAATGTCATCTTTTCATAACGCTTGCTTTTGAAGCCACTCTTAAATCTAGTGCCTTAATTAAGAAGTTGGGAAGAGGAGATTTTATTCATCACTTTGAAGGCAGAAAAAGCTGTTTTCCTGTGCTCTTTTCATAATTATGAGAGTTTTCAATTAAGGTGTTGAATGGTTTTACGGCATAATTTTCCTCTTCTACTGGATTTTCAATACTCGATAGCTGCAAAAAAAGTTTTCATTGCTTTTGAAAAAAAAAAAAAAAAAAAAACTTTGTGTGACACGTTTATTAATTCTAAACAGTAGCTTGCTTTTATGAATACAACAACTAAGCAATATTTACATCTTATTAAATAGTTTTAGTAAAAAAAACTATGCTTATCATATTCTATTCTTTTTTAAATAAGCTGAAATTAAGATAGCATAGGCGCTTTAATTTTCATAATTGTTGGTAGACTTTCCAAATGTGTAAAACCTATCTTGCTGAAATTTGAAATAAATGTTGAATAAAGCTATGATTATAATCTAAACAATGCTGAAGATTGTCATATGGAATAATATATTTGTTAAAGGTACAGGTTTGAAAATGGAAACGACGGTTTTTCACATTAAAAACAAAGGCAATAAATGTTGAAAATGGCAAATTTGTATTCATCGAATCTAAAATATAAGACTTGTACAGGATCGTTTAGCAGTTTTACAAAATATTTTTTGGTGTACATTTTTTAAAAAGGGTTTAAAAAATTGGGCTTTGATTAAGTAATTTATGTAATCATTATTTTCCTAATAAATCTTTTTGAATAAAACAGCATCAAGCATTAATAAGTGATGTCCAAAATCTGTCATGAATAGTTAGAAAGAAAATACAAACTTATAGCAAAGTTAAATTTTCCACAATCGCTGAGCCCTCACTGGTTAGAGTGATACTAAGAATCACCTATCAGACACTTTAAAAACAGTATTTTCTTTAAAAAAATTAGCCGCAAATTTCTGTTCTGGTACGGAATTTGTCAATGTGATTATATAAACTCACTTTTATTTTCTTTCATGAATGCATAACTAATTTAACTGTGTATGTCAGTGAGGGCCTGAACAAGTATCCCTTGCCAATCGCCCAAACCACAAAGGTTTCCGTAACCTGTTGATCGGTATTGGGCACTTTACATTACTCAAAATAAAGTAAACTTGGTTTAAAAGGAATAACATTATTCCAATACTCTAGAACTGCGTCGATTGAATGTTGTTAAACTGTTTCTCACAAAGCAAAACATTTTAAAAATTACAATAAAATATTGTATGTGCACTCTCAAGCCAAAAGTGCAAATAGCATCACCAAAACTTTTATTAAAATAATGTTTTCTTCTTTTTATAAATTGTGTACAGTTTTATTATTTCACAAAAATGCTGTCTTATTTTCTTAGTCTTATTTTCTAAACACTCTGTGTTATTTACCACCACAATATGAGCAAAACTTTCTGGGACACCGCCTAAAGAGTGAGAAAGGAGTTATCTTTTTCTACTGGGAGGGGATAGAACTCCAATCATCATGCTTAAAGGAAAGTTTTAATTTCTAAACGTGTAGTCCTGGACAAAATGCCCATTATTTTGACTTATGTGTTGGGAGAGTTGAAGCAGTAAAAATTTCTTTTTACTTTACTCCAGTTGACGCTATTTTGCTGACCTCTAAATTAATTATTTGGAGTGCGATTATCTTAATGTTTCAACCCTAAGATAAAATTAAAAAAAATCTGCTATCTATTCCTAGTTTTGGGAACAAAAGAAAGCATGTTGAATTAAAATATAACCTGATTACTTCTGCTCACAAAGTCATAAACTCTCCTTTTTCATATCCATTTACTCCTATAACTGAGGCAAACCTAACCTGGCAGCATTGCGAAGGCTACACAGATCCTAACCACAGCATTACGACGCTAAGAGATTAGCTTTTCGCGAACTATAGAGAGTGTGGTGCTGGGCATTATTTTATACCTTATCTCATCTGAAATAAAAGGGAGAAAAATGAAGAAAACTTTACTCCAACAGACCATATTTTGTACTTCAATATGACTTAAAACAAATCTACAAACATAACTCGATAAACAGTTTTCTCTTAAGTGTTCTAAATAACGCAGCATAAAATAAAGGAAGATGGTTTATCGATTTGACGTAGTTGAAATTCCCATAATGCAGATAAAATCCATTTAAAGAACGGAAACTCAAAACGGAAATTTATATCACAGTTGAAGGAAATTTCGAGCACAAAACACATCCGTGGTAGCAGAAGGTTATGATAATGAGCAGAGTAAGTGCATTGGAAGAAAATACTGGGTAACAAAAGTAATCCTACTTAAAAACTTATTAATTTAAATTTTTGTCACGTTGTTTTGTTACTGTGATAAATGCGTACCGTAAAAATGGATAAATTTCTTTTTTTCCATTAATGTTGTATTTTCTCTCTTGAAGATTTCTTAATAAATATTTTTATAGATAAAAAATATTTAGTTTTTTTCATCGGTTTGTTAAGTTTAGACAACACAATAACAGTAATACTAACGAAAAAATTAAAAAAAAATACATTTAACTTAGGCAGTAATAAGTGAATAAATAACTTACATAAATGTTACCTTAAATGATTGTCAAAAATTTAAACCGTGTGTAATAAAACACATATAAACAAACATTACCTTTTTTCAAAGCGAAGGCACTGAAGTTCTGGTAAGCAAACGGTTTTGTCACAGAAGAAACGAAGTTGCTTTTTTCTGTTGTTGTTTTATGTGTCACGAAAAGTCTAAGTTCCGCTCTTCTCACTTTTTCTTTCTCGCTGTCCATGATTAAATGTTCTGCTGCTGGTTACCAATAGATCATCCATTGAAAATTGTGTGTAACCAAAGCGTTTTGAGCCTTGCTTATTGCTCTCATTATTTATAATCAATTTTCTTCATTAAAATGCACAATATTGTTGTAAATATGGCTTAAACATCTGGGCCGGGACTCGATCCGGGGTCTGATGGGTTCCAAGTTTAGCACTCTAGTAATTGGGCTGGAGTGATTGTCAGGCAAACTGCGCTGTAATATTGCGCTGGGGGCAATATTAGTATGTTTGAGAAAACGAAAATTTCTCTTTTTAAGAACGAAGCATAAAATTCACAGGGACACATTGTTTTTAAATTTTATATAAGTAAATAAATATTAAACACAACATATGCCATTCAAAACAGATTGATGACTAATTAAAATAGTTTTTCTTCAATACATGTGTTTTCAATACGACACACAATGTTTTAACTTAAGATATATTTGTTACTTAATATACAGAAGGTGTTCTTTTATAGCTTTAGAGGTCGTGAAAAAGAATACGTTAGTAATAATTTTGTACGATTCTTTAGTTTTTAGGAATTTATTTTATATCTTTTGGATAAAATTAACATTTGTATTTCGCATACTAATTTGCATTTTATTTTACATACTCTTCATCCTCTACACATTTATTTTAACTTAATGCAGCTAAAAACATAAAGAAACCTTTAAAAAACATATTACCTCGATAACTTTTATGTATGAGAGCTTGAGCAAAATTTTGGTGTCCCGTTACTCCTCTATTTCAAACATTGGTGAGAGAAGGAAAATATCCAAAACATTTCTACAATCCATAAAAATAAATTTAAAGTTCCCCTACTCATATCAGATTGGAAAATACATAAATAATTTCGTTAAAGATATAAAAATAAGATTGGTTTTCGGTACCTGGGGGGGAGGGGGTAGATACAATTTCTATCGTTGCAGTAAGAAATGATTGAATACATAACAGCAATTTTTTAGCTTACAAATTATATAATTTGTTTGAACCAAAAAAAGTTTTGCAATAACTTTAGTGACAGGCAAGTCTATTAGTTTGACAGTAAAAAACAAAACTATCAAATGTTTGTCGTAAAAAAGCATTTGTATACAAAGGAAAAGTCACCTGATATGATCTACATCCATAATTGTGAGAATTTAGGTAATTTGTGTGTTTTTTTTTAATATTTTTATGCTCATTTATTTGTTAAAATTGAATTCAATATTACTACTATTTTGTCAAACATTTAAAACGTATATAAATCCTTTTTCATGTGGAAATTCCCTACAGCAAATTTTAAATTATTTTTTTAATTTAATATAAGATAAAAATTCATTCACAAGGATAAGATTTGCAAAGCGTAATTCGAAAACTTCAAACTTTATTTTATTTTTTTTAATTATTTGTCGCTTTTTTAAACGTTTTGTTTGTGAGTTTAGTCACACGTAATATGAACCAAAAACGAATTATTGTTATTAATCAATGCTTGATTACTTACTGCATAAAATTAGAAAACTTGATCGATTTAAATAGACGTCTCACTCAGTAATAAATAAGAAAAAAACATATACATAGCACAGCATTAATGTCATTAAGTTAGATTTTACAAATAATTTCAAAGGTTGAATGATATTTTTAACACCATTAATACTTTCTTTTTTCTAGTAATTAATTGAATGATAAATTTCTCAAAAGATATTTTCACTAAAGGGTCATTATTTAAAATTTCAATCAGTTCGAAACCAGTAAAGAGTTATTAAATAAAAGCTCTTTGGAAAATTTAATTATGTAACTCAAAGGCTTAAATTATGTTTTTTCCCTCCATGATGCTATATTCTTTTAAAATATTAAAGCATTTAATTCAGTTGATATTTAATTTAGTACTTATTGAATTTTCCTTCTAAAAATCAATTCGTTGAATAATTTCATTTTTTCCGTTTATGATGAGTTGGAATTCGCAGTGAATTTGGCGCTATTTCGCGACTTATTCTTTTAAGCACTCATGAACAAAATTGATATTAAATTAAATTTTTGATATCGTGAATCAAGAAGGATTGCTAGTGTTTTCATTTTCTAAAAATTGTTTATACGTGTTTTTAGAGAAGTAAAAAACACAAAATCAGGACAACACAATAACATATGACAGATCTCAACTTTATTAGATACATGTCCTTCTTACGATACAATGGTTTTTTAGTGAAACCCGTCAATATTTTTATTTGGGTTTCATTTCTTGTTTCCCGAAAAACATTAGTTAACATCTGAGAGTATGTTATATAAATTTTAATGGTGCTTATAAACTTGCTAATTTAGAATAATAATATAATTCTTACTTTAAATATACAAAACAAGTATTGTGCATCTTAATGTAACCCGAACTTAAGACGAATGTCGTGAAACATATTTTATATTTAAAATGATAATACAGGCAAAAAAAAAAAAAAATCATTAACTTACGTTTACATATTGGAAAGAATAATACTTCTCAAAATAAATAAAGGATATTGAGGTTAAGGAGGGATTTCTCTGGTAAGTTATAGTTTTGATTTAAATACATGAACTGAAGATGTAATAGGCTTTTTGAGTTTAAAAAATACGAAGAAAACATCCAGCTCTCAACCTCTGTGATTCATTTGAAACGTTACGTCTTGAGTCGAAAATATGTATATTGCACTTACTAATTGTGGTAGGAAACTACTTCTAAGGTTCTTGTTTCTACAAAAGGAATATAATAGAAATGGAGACGAAATTCGCACCCGTCTTACTGAGACTGGTAATTAACTAGACTAGAAAAAACAGGGCATAGCCATAATTAAGAAATACTAATTAGAATGCGGCAATAAATATACGGTTAATTTGGCCCATTTTCAACCCTTATACTTATCATAAAGACTATTTTTACGCCGTATACCATTATGGTAAATTTATTTCTTACCAACCTGAAATGATGTTAGTAAGTAATCAGCAAGTTATTTAGATAAAGTTTTGTTATTTAAGTTCATCTAGATTGGTTTTTTATTTTACAAAAAGAAAAAAAAAAAATTCTACTTGATTGAAGCCTTGAAAAAAATGAATGAACGCAAGCAGCCGACGATTTATATCGCTGTGCTTACCACTCATATAACCATCGAATTACTCTCTCTAAATTAAAATGGTCTTCAACAGCCTCATAAAAAAAGAACGAGCAAAACTTATTCTCGTAGTCATGATGATCTGAAAAATCAAAGGAACTTCAACTACGGTCAAAAGAGAATAATGAACATTTCATAGTTAAAAAGTCAGTAATCCAACGTTATTAAGCACAAAACTTGCAAATGATTGCAGACACGTGTTTCGGTGTAACAAGAAACACCTTTTTCAATGCAAAGAAGTGTGAGCTTTTGGATGAAAAGTCATCCGAGAAAAGCAACACGGTGGAACAGGAGATAGTATAAATATCAAAAAATAGAAATTAAACAAAACAAAAAAGATAAAATGACACATGGAGACAAAATTTATTATATAATTCCATCAGGAAAAAAACCGTTAAGTAATAAATTTTAAAAGAAAACTCATAAACAATGCAAAAAGTCCAAAAATGAAACCACTCTGAATAAATTAGCAATAAATTTACCAGCGGGAAAAACTATGTATGGAAGCAATGTATCAAATGGAGAAATGCAGAAAAAACAGAGTGAAGGATAAACATATTGGAATTAGTTAATCACAAAACGAAATAAGAAAGCAAAAAATGAAAAAATAAAAGTAAGAAATGTACGACGTTTACATAAAAATAATAGAAAATCTAAACCAATTTTAACAAAGGAGTCCACACAGAGGAAAAATAGGGAATTGCAGTAAGATCGTTAACTAAATTAGAACGGTTCCTCAGGATGTGGAAAGATTCCCAAAAATCAAGATCCAACGAATTGGGGCATTTTTGGATAATTTGATAAGAGTTAAAATCAAAAGAGTGATTTGATTCCCAACAGTGTTGAGCAATACTGGATTTATTCAGCTGTTGTTTTCTCACATAGCTTTGATGTTCTTTTAACCGAAATTTCAAAGAACGGCGGGTCTGTCCGATGTATCCGAGTCCGTTCAATAAGCTCTACTTAGAGCTTCGATCCAAGAAACTAGGAAACGCCTCTCGCTTATTGAACGTGAGCTCTATGATTTGCATCTCTCTATTTCAAATTCTATTTCTGATTTTGATTATGTTGATAGAACTTCTTGGTCTAGAACCCTTCGTTCTACGGAGAATCATCAAGTTGTTTTGAAAAAGAAATTAGCTAAACTTTGTAGAAATTCGAAAGTTGTTCCTTCGGAAAATTTACCAGTGGTAAATAAAAATGTTGTCGTTAATATTTCAAGTGTTCCTTTAAATAGTTCTCAAATTAATGCTCTAAAATGCAATGATAACTTTGCTCTGGCCAGCAAACCTTCTTTTTCTAAGCTTATTGCTCCTATTGAGAAAGCTTTTAAATTTAGTGCCTTATCATCCAATCAAAAAGATTGCGTTAGGCATCTTATTGCTTCTAATGTGGACTTTAATTCTAGAATTTCCAATCCCGTCTTTACTAATATTGTTCGGCGTACTGTAAAGAATTTAACTTCTAATTCAGATATTGTTGTTACTAAAGCTGACAAGGGTGGTCAAATTGTTGTTCTTGACAAATCATCTTATGTTGACAAAACTAATGATTTGATTTCTTCTGGTCCATACTTAGAGATTTCTAAAGATCCTAGTGAAAATGAGTTAAAGACTATTTCTTCGGCTGTCAAGTCTGTTCAGTCTATTCCAATAAATGTTAAACGCTCTGTTATTCCTTCTATTGCTAATTGCGCTAGATTTTATGCTTTACCCAAGGTACATAAAGCTGGCATTCCTTTCAGGCCGATTGTTTCCAATATTGGTACGGCTTCTTATAAACTTGCAAAATATTTAGTCTCTGTGTTTTCTCCTCTTATGAGTAATAATGTATTCACTGTAAAAAACTCTATCGAGTTTGTCAAAAAAATTCAGAATTGCGTTCCAAATAATTCTTTTATGGCTTCTTTTGATGTAAACTCATTATTTACGAACGTTCCAGTCGAGGGTTCATTGTTATGCCTTCAGAGTAGACTGTCTGAATTTCATTTTACCTCTAAGGAAATTGAGGATTTAGTTTTCCTCACTCATACTTGTCTAAGGCAAAGTTCCTTTGTTTTTAATGGTAAATTTTATACTATGTCGGATGGTTTGGCAATGGGAAACCCACTTAGCCCCATCCTTAGTGATATTTACATGCATTACTTTGAGGTCAAGTTGTTTCAGAAACTACAGTTTCAATTCTATGTTCGCTATGTTGATGATTGTTTTGTTCTTATGAACCACGATCAACTAAGCATTGATGATGCTTTATCCATTTTAAATTCCATTGATCCTCATATTCAATTCTCTTGTGAAAAAGAACAGAATAATTGCCTTCCATTTCTGGATGTTCTCGTTTCTCGAACTGAGTCCGGTTTTGAAACTACGGTTTATCGTAAACCTTTTGCTGTTTCCTTACCCCCACATAGATTATCGTCTCACCCTCCTAATCAAAAATATTCAGCTTTCAACACATATGTTTATCGTGCAATGAATATTTGTTCTTCACCTGAGCTTCTTAATGCGGAACTTAACTATATAAGAGCTGTGGCTGTTGATAGAGACTATCCGCCCACCTTAGTTGATTCCATTTACAAAAAACTTCGCAAAAAATCTCAAAATGTTGTTCTTAATAGAACTTTTAACACTAAGAATTTAGTTGTTCTGCCTTTCTTCCCTGGTATCAGTTTTCAGGTTGCTAAGATTCTGAAGCGATTCCAATTCCAAGTGGTATTTTCTCCTATTAATAAACTTTCTTTCTCTTCTCTTAAAGATTCTATTCACCCTCTTAATTGCTGTGGGATCTATAAAATTGTTTGCAATTGCGGACTCGGATACATCGGACAGACCCGCCGTTCTTTGAAATTTCGGTTAAAAGAACATCAAAGCTATGTGAGAAAACAACAGCTGAATAAATCCAGTATTGCTCAACACTGTTGGGAATCAAATCACTCTTTTGATTTTAACTCTTATCAAATTATCCAAAAATGCCCCAATTCGTTGGATCTTGATTTTTGGGAATCTTTCCACATCCTGAGGAACCGTTCTAATTTAGTTAACGATCTTACTGCAATTCCCTATTTTTCCTCTGTGTGGACTCCTTTGTTAAAATTGGTTTAGATTTTCTATTATTTTTATGTAAACGTCGTACATTTCTTACTTTTATTTTTTCATTTTTTGCTTTCTTATTTCGTTTTGTGATTAACTAATTCCAATATGTTTATCCTTCACTCTGTTTTTTCTGCATTTCTCCATTTGATACATTGCTTCCATACATAGTTTTTCCCGCTGGTAAATTTATTGCTAATTTATTCAGAGTGGTTTCATTTTTGGACTTTTTGCATTGTTTATGGGTTTTCTTTTAAAATTTATTACTTAACGGTTTTTTTCCTGATGGAATTATATAATAAATTTTGTCTCCATGTGTCATTTTATCTTTTTTGTTTTGTTTAATTTCTATTTTTTGATATTTATACTATCTCCTGTTCCACCGTGTTGCTTTTCTCGGATGACTTTTCATCCAAAAGCTCACACTTCTTTGCATTGAAAAAGGTGTTCCTTGTTACACCGAAACACGTGTCTGCAATCATTTGCAAGTTTTGTGCTTAATAACGTTGGATTACTGACTTTTTAATTTTTCAGCGTAAAGGTATTTATTCTTTATTTCATAGTTGCTTAAAAAATACTTGTCTGACAGAGAAAAAAATATTAAGTAGGTTAGGGCGGGGCTCGTTGATCAATTTTTGACTTGAGCGGGTATTGCTGCTCAACGATAAATCTCAATCGATTGTTACTCGTATGCAACCTGATGGATTAGTGATGTATCTCTTTTCAAAAGTGTCCATAGTAATTTGTTCTGATAGCACACTTTTAAGAGCTACAGCTGTTGGAATGCAGAAGGTTGAACTTGCTCAACATACCCCATGTATAGGGTACTTTGAGCAAGGGTATGAGGCAAGTTGAATACTTTTAATGTCTAGCCAAACCATAGGACAAATGATAATTAGAGATGAAATAAATTTCCGTTTGACAATCAACTCTTTATTTAGTCTTTTAGTGACAAATCAAGAGTACTTAAAGTTTTTTTCCAATTAACTGAAATAGTTCTGGTTTTTGGATGGATAGTTCCGGATTGTGTTTTAACAACTCTGTAAGCCAATCTTCTTCGGACACCTTTTTTGGAGCAGAGGCGGATGTAATTTTAATGCAAAATTTAACAGCACCTTCTTTGGCAAGGCGACGAACGTATTTTGGGGATTATCCATAATAGATTGATGTCATTTGCAGCAAGTTTTTTTTTATAGAGTCCTCTTGTTAGGAACAAATAACTTCCCTCTATTTTTCATAACCCATGGATGAATCACCACCTTTTGATGTCTTCAAATATCTTGTCATATGTTCGATTTCGAATTATTTTCCGGCGGCATTCACACTTTTTCTCTCATCATTGACAACTTTGCAGCAAAATGAAAGTCGTCAGTAGTGTAAGAACATCGTGTAGTTTTCCTTTCATAAATCCTCATCCTAACAAAAACAAAAAACACAATACCACTATACTTTTAATTCGCGGGGGTCGCGGTTAATTGAGCGCGCTAGCTCAACTAACCCCAAACCGAAGTCGTAAAATAAAAGTGAGGTTACGAAAAAACAGTACAAATTATACCCAGAATCTCTATACAGATAAAAAGTACAGTAATTTTATAAAAGAATAAAACTTTCCTGACAAAAAACATATAACATTGGACTAATACAGACGAAAACTTGCGACAAATGGGTTTTTTGCTTTTTTTGTCACGAAATAAAAAATGTGCACGCATACTTCATTCATTTGTCTAGCTGCAATCGAAGATCGCGCGATGAGTTCCTCCCCCTTAACCCTCTCTTTTGATGCCTAAACGTATGGTGAATAGTTTTCGAGATGTATCGACTGCTCATCGTGCCCCTATGCTCAACTAACCCCGCTCTTCAGTACGTGAGAAAACAGCAATTCGCACAAATGAATGAAAAAAAGTAGATCCTTGAAATAAAATCGTTTTAGTAGAGGGTATGATTTCCACAGATATCCAGGCGTATTGAGCGTCTCTGAGGAGTTTAATTATCGCGACTTTTGGTGACTGTAGCTAGGATATTCTCTCTCCATAACTCCAACGGGTTTTTGTCCAGTTCTTGGAGAGTCTGAGAGGTAGGTGACTAGAAGCTCTTCTGCCTTAAATGTCTTCGATGGAGTTTATACCAGAAGAGCTGGCTGATGGTCTACTTGAACCCCTTCTTCTGAGAATAAGAAATTATTTACTAAGTTAGCGCGAGGTTGCTGGCAGCTCTGAGAAGCATTTCTATTTTGTTTTTGAGTCTTTCGTTTCACAAAAACTCACATTTTTTGGGTGGGTTTAAGCTAACTACTATGTTTAAGCCATATAAATGCTAATAGAAGAATTCTCTTTACGTACTTAGATATTATTATTATTGCAGTTAACAATGGCAGCATGTGTAAATTTTACACGTAAATGTTTATCTTATAACTTCTCTTTACCTACAATGGGAGCGTTCCCTTCAGTCAGAAGTACTTCTTTTAGTCGCTGAAGTTGATAGAATAAGCCAAAGAGAAAAAAGGAGCATGAAAATACTACTATTTTCTCCAATCGTTCATTCCCATTTTTTTAAAGTGTCAAATTAAAAAAAAAAATCATCGTGTGACGTCACAAGTAAATAAAGCCATCTTTAACCTAAGCACATGGTTCTTTTCCGGCATGATATCGCCATTTGGTAATTTTTCACTGCGAGCAATTGTTATTACGAGAGTTAAATAAAATATCAGTTTTTGAAGTTTGGCAATGTCTTGAATCTTTACTCTGGTAACACTAGCGACTTGTTAACTTGTGACATCATAGCAAAAATGAAACCAACAATAAAAATTCAGAAAAAAAGTAACTCGCCATATGTTTATGACAATGCTGTTTCAGAAAAAAAATGTTTTTTCGCTATGTTATGTTGCATATTTGTTTTTAATACTTACGTATTATTTTATTTTTACTTATTTAAGCATTTCGTATTTGTTTGTTTTTTTCATTATAGGATTTCAATTACCTTTCAAAACGAGTACCAGATTATTAACTTTGATACTTATATTTTCTTTTACTTTGGCACAAAACTTGTTCATATAAAGTTTTCCAAACAATTCTTATTCGAAAGCATTTTATGGTCCTTTTTCCGTATAATCTTGGCTGAGTTCTGAACATCATTGTCAAAACTTCAATCTAAAGGGAAAATGCAGTACACTAAGCTCATCATCTTCAAAAGTGGAAATAATATTTTCATTCAATTCGAAAAAAACTTTTTCTTTCGCTTACTCGGAAGAATTTTCATTTTCTTTTGCGTATAGTATACAGAAGCTGTTAAACATTTTTTTTTTATTTGTGAAATTTCCTTTGTGTTGTTTACCTGATTATTTATTTATGTTTTCAAGTTTAAAGATTGCTATGGATTATTTGTGTTTCAAAATCTAACATAAAAGTAAGAAAATTATATTTAAAAAAAATGATCTGAAAGTAATGCTTTTTTTTTCTTTTTCATGCTTACAGGATGTTCACTGAAGTGAAATCCCAACCTCTAAACTTGGAAACGCCTGCTGTTATATTTGTAAAAGTGGTGTCTATGCGTAGTAAAGAAGCCATGCGCTATTGAATAAAACCAGTAGAACCACCATCTGGTGGAAAACTGCAGAGTTAGCATTCATATCTTGAAGTCAGAGCAAGATAGAGTCAAAAAAAGATTTACAAAGTTGTAGAGCCATTACGACTTCGTACGAAAAGACATCTTGTGAACATCACTGCAGAGAATCGAACGGCTAAGACCCGAATTGGTTTTCCGTGATTTCCGAGAGAAAAACAACAATCTGTAACAATATCCATTTATTTGACATTTCGCTGTCATGTTTTATCCGAAATATTATTATTACTCCTTCCATTCATATCAAATGACGATACAGGAACGTAAATCCGATGACGCATCCCCCAAATTATGAGAACCAAATGCACATTTTAGAAGTTATATTATTTGCATTAATGACAGCAAGGTATAGTTTTGTACTAAATGGATGTAGTGCTATAACTTTGTAAACCACCTTTTCCCCTATCTCGAGCAATTTTTGAGATAAAAATTTGAACTCCGTAGATTATCACAAGGTGGTGCAATAAGTGTTTTTATTCAGTAGAGCATGGTTACTTTGCTATAAACTTAGCCATCACTTTTATAAATATAGTAGTTATTATAAAAACAGCAGTCGTAGTGTTAAGATAATGGGAAGAGACTTTATTTTGTATCCCGCATATGAAACATTTTTAATAAATTATTTCAATGGAAACTGCTTTTAATTATGTCGTTATAATGTTAAACCTTGGTTTGTAAAAATAAATCTCTCATTTAGCAATACTTTGCTGTAGTAAAATGAAGAGCATTATTAATTTGTGCTGTAAATATGTTCAAATCTGTAGAAAAAATATTTTGAACTCATATTTTTAATTTTTACCAGGGGTACAATTTCTGATTTTTAGAAGGTACGTATTTTCTAATTTTAACGTAATTTCTATGCGATTTTGACCAAACATGGCAGCAATGAAGAAAGATAAAAACTATCAACAAGACTTAAAATGAGCCAAGTGACATACGTATGACAGAAAATACCCAATTCTCTATGTGTAACATATTTTTTGTGTTTATAAAAAATGTCTAAAAAAGTATTTATGTAATAAATATTCATTCGCTGAAACGCTCGTACGTCGGTACATGCACCCATTTTATTGAGGTATTAAAAGGTATACTGCTGTCAGCAAACAACCTTTTCATTATTTATTTATTTTTGCATTTTTATCATTTATTGTACGTTAGCTTTATTGTACGCTAGCGGCACAAACACGGCTTTGTCCGTAGTAGAAAATTACAAGTGCATTTGATTTACCTGTATATTTACAGTTAACGACTACTATGCTTTAAGTATTTTTTTTTTTTTTTTTCCAAGATCGCGAAATATTTTTGACTTATATGAAAACTTAGCAAGTAGATTTATTGATGCCGGCAAAATCCTTAGAACTATTTTAAAACGTGAAAGAATTTAAGAATTTTCCATTTTTTGCTTAAAACGTAAAATAAGACACATTTTCCATAACTAATACCGTCGAAAGAACGTTGTAATTTTAACAATTCACTGATCATAATTCCTTTAAAACTAAGAAAATCAAAGAAAACGACTAATCTTAACAGTTAAAATATTTCAAAAAAAGATCTTAAAAAAATACCCAATTCTCTATGTGTAACACATTTTTTGTGTTTATAAAAAATGTCTAAAAAGGTATTTATATAATAAATATTCTATAATTGTGTTATTAAAAAAATACTGGACTGCAAAAATGAGTAGGTTTTTAAAAAATTAAAGAAAGAAAGAAAAGATAAAACTATCAAAGTGAGTAAAAGATGTACCCGTGGTAAAATACAAAACTAAATTTCCGTTTTCGAAACTATGCGAGTTTATTTTTAATTTTGATTTTATTCTCAAGCTTAATCATTTAGAATCGGTTGGCCTGGTGAAGGGAAGCCTTGGACTATGGTTTTCCATAGACGATTCCTACAGCTTTCCTAATGCTCGCAGAAACTTCGAACAAACTTGCAGAAAATTCCAAGCTTACGAATGACATAATACTTACAAATGTAAATTAAACATTCCCGCCTTATATGTTCTATTTATTTAAAAAATGTCAGCGTTACAGATAAAAGAAACTGCTACTTTGATTCAGTTTTAGACATCCCATTCCTAAAACAGTTAAAAAACACGTTCTAAATGTCAGAATCCATATAACTAACGATTCCACAAATGAATTTAACATTTACAAAAATATACAGTGTTCTGCTTGTATCATCTTAACTAATAGTAAAGCTGAAAAAGTCTGTGTCTCTGGGTATCTGCGTCTCTGGGTATCTGTGTCTCTGTGTCTCTGGGTATCTGTGTATCTGTGTCTCTGAGTATCTGTGTATCTGTGTCTCTGGGTATCTGTGTCTCTGGGTATCTGTGTCTCTGGATGTCAGTGTCTCTGGATGTGTGTTACGAGCATAGCGCCTAGACCGTTCGACCGATTTTAATGAAATTTGGCACAGAAGTAGATCGTAGTATAGGGGCAG
The DNA here is from genome assembly GCF_026930045.1 of Uloborus diversus. Classification (NCBI taxonomy): domain Eukaryota; kingdom Metazoa; phylum Arthropoda; class Arachnida; order Araneae; family Uloboridae; genus Uloborus; species Uloborus diversus. Next base: position 6,908,947 of record NW_026557765.1, read on the forward strand.
TCACCTCAAAGCGATTTTTCGCGATTTTTTGAAAATTAAATGTGGTTGTTTTTCTATTCCAATTTTAAGAACAAAATTATCATATGACGGACGAGTAAATTACGAAATTATCATAACGTGGAACCGTAGCATGGGCACAAGTTAATTGGCGAGAACATTTACCATACATTATTTGAAAATATACAGGCGAACCAAAATAGCTTTTAATTTTCTATTACGGGCAAAGCCGTGCGGGTACCATTAGTAATTAATATATGAATAAGTAGTATTGACGTATTGCAGAGATTACACATAATATCAATATACAAGTATGCTTTGCTTGAAACGTCAAATTCATTTGAAGTATAGCAATGCACACATTTGATATATCTAAAATACCTTTGTTATAAATCAGTAACCTTAGCATAGCTACAATTTAAAGTTCTTATTTAGTTTGAAATAAATGGCATGAGTGAGTTGCTAAATTATGTAAAGCAATCAATGATTCATGCGTTTGGGCAAAGTAATGAACCAATTTTCAGGAATAACTTTAAGTTATTCTAATAAATAATCATATATCCACTGCTTTAGACGGTATTTTAAAATGCTAACGAAATTACGAATATTTCAGCTTTATACCATTTTCAAGTGAGCTTGTACAATTTTAATTTGTACAATACTTTTTTATTTTTCTATTCCATTTTTAAGAACTTTACCGAACAAATTACCATAACATAAACGAAAGAATTACCACAACGTGGACGAAAAAATTACCCTGACGTGGACGAGTAAACTAACACAACCATATTGGCGAGACATTCATCATCCATGTTTTGTAAATGTACAAGCGAATGACCTTTAAATTTTCTACTACGGGCAAAGCCGTGCGGGTACTGCTAATTATAAAATAATACTGTTAAAAATGATTCAGTCTGTCGCGTTTTGATTGCAACATTTTACTAAATCGATTCCAATCTTGATATATTTAAACCTCCAACTTTTCACTCAAAATTCAATATTTTTGATATTAGATTTTTTGGGAAAAATCCAAAAAACTTCCTTCGAGGCATATTGCATTTCTACTTCGTCTCCATCTGCCAGTCACATGTCAAAGTTCGAAGGTATTACTCCCGCTCTTGTCACCATCCATGTAAACATATTCAAATAAAACTAGATTTCTTCCACATATCATATTTATATGAAAAAATGATGCTCAAAAAACATCTCCTCAGTTGAATTCCAGTAGAGAATATGGAAGTTTTCTTTCTGAAATATTGTTTTCCTTGTCCTTAACTTATGCGTGTATTTCAACAAAAATTGCACTTATATTCATAAACATATTTCTTTAAAACATTCGATTATTTTTTATACGTTCTTATATCTAAAAATTTAAAAGTTTTAGGTTGAAATGTACAGAATTTACTCACTTTTTTTTATTTATGACTGAAAATGCATACAAAAATTGAGAAAGGAAATATCGCACAGAAAAGGGGATAAGAGTTGTTTGACAAGATAAATTTTAACAGTGCATGAGGGTAGGTATTAGGCAAAAGGTATTTCTTAAAAAATACAAATAAACAATGGTCCATAAAAGAGCGGTTGGAAGTATCGTGAAATACTCAGACAGCTAAGGTATAAATTCTAGCGGTAGTTTTAGTACCGTGTGGCAAGTTAGTTGCAGGCATTTAGGATTCCGCACCGATCAACGCTTCCATTTTAGTACTAAATTTCCATGTTCAAAATTTAAATTATTTCAATAAAAGTAACGTAACTAATTGCAATTAGCGAATGCATTTGTTATTCATATAATTTGTGTAATTATTTTCAGGGTCAAGAGTCACGATTCAGTTTATGGTTAATACAATAAATACTTCGGTGTTTTGGTGCATGCTGTATAACATATCGGAATGGTTTTATAAATTTATATATGGGTGTGGTGATAGATTTAAGAGATATCACCTAACCGAGATTATTTAGTTCCAAATTTGGTTAGAATTCGCCAAATGTCGCCTAGTTTGGGCTACTTTTCATCATTGATCACGTGATCATGAAGATCACATGATATGCAATATCTAACAGAATACACTTTTAGCCGGATATACATACTTGCATACGACCGAATTTTAATAATCTAGATGATAAACGCAACTGTTTTTGTAATTACTCTTAAGTTGCTCTCATTACATTATATATATATATATATATATATATATATATATAATGTAATGAGTTGTTATGAATGTTATATATATATATATATAATGTATATATATATATATTAATACAATATTATATATTATATATTGATTAAATAATGGCAATTATTGTATCAATATATAACATATAATATTGTATTATTATTTTATTATATAATAATACAATATTATATATTATATATAATTAATTACAATAGAATTGTTTTCTCCTTGATTAATTTTAATTGACACATTGTATTCCCTTTTTACCACCCATTTTATTTTACCAAATCATTGGGTTTTGGTTCAATTTATTTTAACAAAAACAATAACAATGAAATCAATATATTCCAGTAAAGACCAGGAAAAATACTGTCTGATTTATCGTCACATCAGAAAAGAGAAAATGCATTCACTTTAAAACATTATTTAAAAAGCTTAAGCTATAAATTAAGTAAATATATTCTTATAATTTCTAACTTTCAATTACAAATTATACTTCCAACGAAGAACAAGCTTCCATTTTTCATCCGTCACAAACTTTAAATAGAAATTTACAATTACTTCCCTCAACTAGTTCTCCAGCTGTTTCTTTTTCAGTCCTTACAAAGAATTCTTCACTGTTTTTTCTTCCATTTAGAGTTGCGGAGTTATTTTCTTTTTCGCACTGACATGGCATATTTTCTTCTCTGACGTGCCTTATCTATTAAGTTTTATTTTGAAAGAAATTGCTGGGTGAAAAGACAAAAAGAGAAACAAAAAACTTTGGATTAAGAAAGATTGCTGAGTTTGGAAACAGTAAATCTTAGAAGGGAGAAATGTTGTTTACTTTTTCTCAGATTGCTTCTTTTAATAAACTGAATGCGTTTCTCGAGGATTGTAATTAAGAAAATTATTTTTTAAAATAAATTTACAGCCTCAAGGTCTGCAATTTTATTTGATGGTTATTTTTCAGTAGCATAAGGAGCACGACATTTGGGGAAAAGGGAGATAAACATTGTGCTTCATTAAACATGTTAGTAACATTTAAAGTAAAATAATTCTATAATTAAGTGTACATTCCAAAGAGCTGAAAACATTACAAAAATAAATGTAGGGGAACATGGGGCAAAGTGAAATGGTAAAATGTATCATTACCATTTATATCAAACCATTTATATCATTGAATAATAGTTTAAAAAAACATGTAGGGGAACATGGGGCAAAGTGAAGTAGCGGGCAAAGTGAAATGGTGAAATATTTACTCATCTTTTAGCTCCACCTATCTGGTATTATTTTGACTATGTAGTGCCATATGTAGTCTATTCCGGTCAAGAAAAAAACACCGCCGAAGATTGAATCATTTGGTAACACACGCAATTTAAAATAATTTATACTCATATTGTTATATTTTGTTATAACTCATTTTTTTTTTTTGATATTATAAAAGGATAAAGTTCTTACTTTTGCATTTCAAACATTAATTGAGACCTATTAATATTCAATGCAGTAAAAATTTAGTTAATATTGAGCTTATTTGTATTTTAAATAAATTTTACAAGTCACGTTCATGCGGGGCAAAGTGGATGGGGCAGAATAAAATAGATGGTTTCATTTACTCACTCAATTACTTTATATAAATCACTTAGGTTTTCATTTTATAGTTAATTCATTTACATTACTTCATTTAGTAATTCATTTATCTATTTATTTATTCATTCATTTATTTTCTTAATCAGTCATTCTTTTGCTCACTCATTTATTTTTCTGCATATACTATTTTTTTTTGTTTAATTATTCGTTTATTGTTTCATTTTCTATTCATCTATTCTTTCAACCTTTTATTTACTGATTCTTTTTTATCAAAAATATGTTTTATAAACGACTAAAAGTAATTTTATTAGAAACATATTTTATTTTTCACTTCGCCCACATGAAAAAAAAAATCCCCTTTTTTTGAAGACTCCAATTTATTGTAAAAATAGAAAATACTGTTTCAACACAAGCTGTTCATAATTTAATTGTAAGCTGTATCATAAAGTAGAATGCTCTTTCTTTATGTTTCAAAACAAATTTCCGATTTGTTCATTTTGAAAGAACTCAGTCATCTTAACCATTTCACTTTGTCCCCCATTCCCTACTAGTTATTTTCTTCCAGTATGCGTATTGCTTATCTGTAAATAATTTCGCCTGGACATTTTAAAGATGTCACAACACAATGAATTAGTGCTTACATTATTTCCAAAAATACTTTTAATATTAAAAAAGCATCAGGATTTTTTTTTAAATACATAAAATTTGTTTTACATGGCAATGCCAGGTTACAACATGCCGTAATCACTTATGTATATGACCTATAAATGCACCAAAAATACAAAGAGGCTTAAGCACATGTTATATTACGTCTCGAGAGATAAAGGTATAACTTCTTTTCATACTTCTCTTTAAGAGAATTCTGAAATATTTCTTGTTAAACTTTTTAATTTCATTGAATTTTTCATGTGTACGAAGGTGTTATACAAATAATTCGATTTTTCTGTACACTCTGGAATATTTGCAGTAAGTTTCTCTGGAGAAGCAAAACATAGCTTATTTAAATTTTAAGATTTAACCGATAAGAAACATTATTTGATATATAATGTATCTACTTTTTCCTTCAACACACAAACAAGATTTTTACTAAAATTAAAACTCAGAAAAAGAACGTGTTTCGACTGAAAACATTTCTTGTTAAGGTAACAACTTCTAATTTTTGTTTAGAGGAATACTCGTCAAACATAGTAGGGTAATGTGTGACAGTGAAATAGTTAATATAACTTTACTTTGTCAAAATGAACAAACTCGTTTTTCAAATTCGAATACATAATTTTTTTTTCATAATTTATTTTATGTTAAAATATATATTTTGTTTTTTGCGCTATTTTGAAACGTTTTTTTTTTCTTTTAATCTTTAAATAATAACACATAGTTTATACATAATGGTTTCTACTTGATTTTTAAAATATGTTTTCATTAAATAAATGAATAAATAAATAATAAAAGGAAACAATAAACAAATACTTAAACTAAATTTTGAATAAAATAGTGAATGAATAAGAAAATGAGAGAATAAATGAATTTTTAGCGAATTACTAAATGAAGGAAGGAGGAGTTAAGAGAAAATTTAATGGATAAATGATTTATTAAATGACTAGGTAAATGAAATGAACAATTTCGCTTTGCTCAGCGTGCACTTGATAAATTGAATCAAACATTTACAATCAACCCAAGTCTAATATTCACTAAATGAGTGCTTAACTGGACAATAGTAGGTTTTAACTAATACTGACATTGTTAGTTCCAAAACTATCGTCATTTCACAGTAATATTTTTTTATATGGGCAATACTTGCATTATTACATTCCTCGATGTTTTGAGCAATTTATTGTCTAAAATTAACTGAACGGAAAAAAAGGTAAAAACAAGAAATGCAAAAAAATAACGCAATATTTTGTAGCTCAAGGATAAAAAAACGAAATTGTGAGGAAATATATGTAAGTCACATAAATTACAAAAATACAATGGCTCCTTTGTTAGGTTTTGCGGAAAAAATGACGAGGTAAAAATTAAAAAGAGGGTGCGTTACGGCATTAAATGAAAGACATGCTCACTATTAGAAGTCTTTTTTCGAAAGTTATTTTGAAAATCAATTTTTTTCGAAACAGCTTTTATAAACTTATTATGTATTTTCTAATTTTTTCCAGAGTATTTCAATGTAGGTGAAAAACTCGCTACAGAGAGCACTTCGTTTTTTACTTTTAAATTACAAAGTTAAGGCTGCGAATATGCTACATCGTTTTTCGTGACAATATTTACCGCCTTATTCACCGTTAACCTAACCACACGCCTTAAACCGCGAGGTTCATTAACTCGTAGTTGGGATTGTTACCGCGAGGTTAAAATTTCGGTATTCAGCGACGAAAAACACCTCGGAGTTTCTCAACAAGAAGTTACTCAACCAAACTTCATGCGGTTATAAGCGCAGATACCCTTTTGGCTGATAAAGATCATATGACTTTCACGCGTTTTCTTCTTCGTTACTGTTATTTCAGCTCTGCGCTTGTGTAGAGTTCGTGGTAGAGGTAAATCCGATCTTTGCTCGTGGTGTTGTTGTCATAAACCTGATTACTTTTTTATCTTTTTATATAAAGTAGCTTGTTAATAAAGAAAATGGAAATAGGTAACAAAAAAAGAACGCATCATCTCTATATACGCGTCTCTGAGTTCTAAAAACTCGATATATTGCAGTTGCCGTATGCGAAGTTGCACTCGGTCCGCCATTGTTTCAAATGTTTACTTGTAAAATGCGCATGCTCAGAAGTCAAACCAAGCCCTTAACCTTGCTTCCGGAGCTTGGTTAGGTTTTCCAACCACGCCTGGTTTCGAAAACCTGTCAGCGCATAGCTGAAGTTAACGGTGAATACAGAAGAAGGGGATAACCCCAGGTTAAGCGCTTAACCGCGTAGTTTAGTTAATGGTGAATACAGCGGTTACCGCCTTATTTACCGTTAACCTAACCACGCGCCTTAAACCGCGAGGTTCATTAACTCGTAGTTGGGATTGTTACCGCGAGGTTAAAATTTCGGTATTCACCGGCGAAAAACACCTCGGAGTTTCTCAACAAGAAGTTACTCAACCAAACTTCATGCGGTTATAAGCGCAGACACCCTATTGGCTAATAAAGGTCAGATGATTTTTATACGTTTTCTTCTTCGTTACTGTTATTTCAGCTCTGCGCTTGTGTAGAGTTCGTGGTAGAGGTAAAGCCGATCTTTGCTCGTTGTGTTGTTGTCATAAGCCTGATAACTTTTTTATCTTTTTATATAAAGTAGCTTGTTGGTAAAGAAAATGGAAATGCGTAACAAAAAAGAACGCGTCTCTGAGTTCTAAAAACTCGATGTATTGCAGTTGCCGTATGCGAAGTTGCACTCGGTCCGCCATTGTTTCAAATGTTTACTTGTAAATTACGCATGCTCAGAAGCCAAACCAAGCCCTTAACCTTACTTCCGGAGCTTGGTTAGGTTTTCCAACCACGCCTGGTTTCGAAAATCTGTCAGCGCATAGTTGAAGTTTACGGTGAATACAGAAGAAGGGGATAACCTCAGGTTAAGCGCTTAACCCATTAACCGCCGAAACTCGAAATCGTTATTTTTTTTTTTTGGATAAAAATCATAAAAGTTATCATTCTGAACCTATATAATAGTAATATGCTTAAAAAGAACAAAAATGCACGTACTTTTACAAATATAGGGTGTTGCGTTGACGCAACGTCAGCGGAAATGGAGTATTAATGCTAAGTAGTTTTATCAGAAATTCTTCAGCAGTTTCAATGCTTTTTATACACAGGAAAATTTTATAATCATAGTTATTGTTCTTAAACTTGCCGAGCACTTTAGAAGAAACTGAAATTTATATAAAATAGGCACATAAATGCATTTTAGAAATTTTAAATTTGTTTCCATACAAATTTGTTTGTTCTACAAGCTGCGATAAAACATCGGAATCAAAAAAAAAAAAAAGATTAAAAATATTTACACTAGCTTTACATTCTAGAGTGTGTCTTACAGCTTGAATGAGGACCTGTCCTGTTCTTCATTTTTTGTTTCATACCAATCAATTGGTTCCCGTTTTGTCCATCTCCAATCTTCTATTTTTCGTTTTTTAATTTTTTTACTATGGGATTTGGAATAATTGAACTTTTTTTTACGTGGACTTCAACTTCGCCTGCAGTATCGCACGATAAAACTTCATTATTTAAAATGTTGTCATTGCCTTCTTTTTCATCACTAGCTTCTGTTATTTCTAGTGGTACAACTACAATATCTGTTTCTTCATTTTCATTATCATCATTATCTGAGTTTTGTTCGTAAATCTGTTCCAATGCTTCTTCCGAAGTTAGATATCTTGTTCTGGGCAATTCGAAAGGCAGAGACGAAAAAAAAAAAAAAAGCTTCCACAGTCAAAACGCGCAGAATAAAAATGAAATATAGTTCTACCCTAAAGCAATGGAAACAGACAGTCAGTCTACCCCTTTTTCGCTGACGTTGTGTCAACGCAACGCCAGTTTTTACTTCCCCCTCCTCCCTAGCAGAAACAGTTTCTTTGAGGAATGTCCTGATAAAAAGTGACCTTGACTAAAAGTATTTCATATCTAAACCAAAACTTTTTTTTTATTTTTATTTTTTCTGACAGAAAACTGGATCACAAATTTAGTCAAAAAAAAAAAAAAAAAAAACATGTCAGAGAAACAATTTTTATCATATATATAAAAAAAAAATTAAAGCAATTTTTTTATTTTACACATTTTTACTGATATTCTTAAAATCAAATTAGCAATCGATAAAAAAAAATAGATTTCTGGTGTAGTATCAATGAATACTTATTATAACCGTTCCGTCAACGCAACACCAGCGGGTAATGGGTTAATCGCGTAGTTCAGTTAATGGTTAATACAGCGGTTAGTCTTTCATAACGTTTTCTTTACTGGGGGGGGGACGCTAAAAGATACGTTTAATGCTTAAAAATTTTAGAACAGTATTTCTATCTCTTTTTGTCAAGTGTATCCAATTTTGTCCCAAAACACGTGCCAACGACATTTATTGCAAATTTTGTCATTTTCTTTAATTTTCTCTTATTCCACTGCCAACCTGAAGGCAAAATCGTTTATGAAATACCTAAATTAGAAACACCTTAAATTTTCTTAATGCTAAAATTTATTTTAGTATTTGTTTATCATTTTAGAAGATTTTAAAATTATTTCGAGTAAATGGGAAGGAGTTTATTAACATATGATTTAAGTAAAATTAATAAAAGTTAGTTTGAAGTGAAATTTAATGTATGATTTTAGAAAAGACTCCCGTAAATTCCCATTAGGTTTAATGGATCTACGCCTTTTCTAAAATCATTGATTCAAGTTTGAAATGATTATCAGGATCATTTTCACTTGGAAATGAAATTGTATAGAGAAACGTTAATGGATGTAACCTCTATCTCTTCGTCATTAATCATAAGTAGTTTTAATAATTAGTAGAGTTTATAATAAAAATGATTTGTAATAAATTCTAAGTGTTAGCCATTTCCATTTATATTTTATTATTTATCTTCCCCCATACTAGTATTTTTTAACATTTAATCTTTACATGTTTGTATTTTCCCATTAATTATTGTTAATTCCTGCTAGCTTTTGTAGTTTAAATATTAAAAATATCAATGAATTTCTCTCCCGCTGATATGTCTTGCAGTCTAATTACTCGGCGTTTGGTACTGGGACAATATTTCTGTAATACAGAACATTAGGAAACATTTCAATGATTAATCAAAAGAGGAATTTTTTCATCATAGAAAACAATTCCCTTTCTCAAAACGCAATACTTATAATTCATTACTTTCAGAAAATTTCAGCATTCAAGAGTCCTTATTGTCACGCGAAGAAGATGCATTATTAGTAAATGCATTAATAATAAATGTTTGTTAGTTTCCTTAGATTGACTATGTGTTTTAGCATTTCAGATTTTACATCATACAGTTTATCATTTCAAACACGTTAAAAATAATTAAAATGGCTAAAAAATTATGTTTTAAACTTTACTAATTGCATAGCATAAAAGTAAACTATTTAAACGATCGTAAATCAAACTCAGTATTAAAAACCTTTCAGAAACACGTGTTTTGGGGTTACAACTAACATCTTTTTTCAGCGCAGAAAACATTATGAAAAAGATTTTTTCATATTATCAAGTTATTTTAATTTAAGTACAAACTTCAATCATTTGTAAATTCTGCGCTTTATTATGATGAATATAGTTCGAGAAATGCTTTTAAAAAAACTCGATGTCTAAATAAATAGCAATTTAAATTATTAGTCGAGTAGTCAGCTCATTATTGTCTAGTACAACCGCAAAAAATTCAAAATATCTTCATAATGCAGTGAAATTCCAACTAATACGTTTCTCAAAAGTCTTACGGATAATACGAAAAGTACTAGCAGCAAAATTTATGATAGGAACTGGTGAAAAAACGTAAAATGCGGGCAAAACGTAGATTTGGGGGACGTAAATTTGGATCTTTATTGTACTTCCAAATTTAATTTTCAGAACAAACATCGAATTTTAATGTTAGAATTTTCCTTTCTTAAATTACAAGTTGGAAGTTATTTGTATGTCATCTGACAACGAAGTAAAGCGCTTAGTCAATTGCGTTCAAATAACGTCGCAATCATTGCTTCCCTTATAATATCAATATCGATTTCTTTAGACCACGTATCATTAATCATGAAGTTTGCTTTCATAAGCTTCGCTTTATCCAACCCCTAATTAAGAGACCTGGGAAAATAAGTTATGTATGGCATTAATGAAAGGGAAAAAACTTGTTTTCATAAAACATCTAGCATTAAAAGGGGTTGTCGTTAAAAGTTTCTTAACTTAATGGTATGAAATATTTTGCCCACGCTGCAGCTGTGTTGCGAGATTTCATTCATGTTTTACTATTTCATTTATTTGTTGTTTATTGTTTTTATATGTAAGTTTTGGTATAGGGATCAAATTAATATTGATTTCTTTGGCCTAAAATTAGTCTACCTTATTGGGAGAAGTAAACTTAATAAAAGCCTTGTATCTACCAGTACAGTCGTACAATTAGAGTCATAAATTGTCTGAGTGTAAAAATGAATATGAATGTAATTATTAGTAATACTCGATTTTTAATGTTTTTCCCTGCTTTAAATGCTAGTTTTTCATATCCCAGAGACGATAAGTCCTGTTTAGTAGCCTCCTTAACAAAAATGGAAAGTACTTTTTGGAATTTACCATGTGAATTATATGTATAAAAACTTGGAAATAATATTTAAGCATTCGTACATATTTACTGTCTAATTGGCTACCTTTAATGTTTTAAAAGATTGACTAGTACTGGTTTACGGTATTAAAGTTGGTCATTAGGGTAGTTCAAAAAAACATTTTTTCAGCTGGAGTCCGGGACACCTCATATTTGTTTTAACTTACTAATAGTGTTATGCTGTAAAAGTTTTAGCTTCTTACTAAAATTTTAAGACTGTGCTCAATGGCCCCTCAATTTAACATTGGTCGTAGCATGGAAAGTCGTAAATTTAGGAACATTTCATTTTCTTAGCTGTTTTTTTTTTCTTTTTTTTTTGTAAATAATTATTTTATTGCAATGTATATGTATATAACTCGTGTATATCATAAAATGTAACGTCTTTCAGTTTAATGTATTTTTAACCCCCTCCCCCTACTGATGGAGATTGAAGGAGTGGGTTGAGCACCCTCTTTCAGTTGAAATCGGAAGCTAAAATTCTTCCCGTATAGTAATCCACGAGTCTAAAACTACTGAGGGGTGTCCTGGTATCTAGGAGAAACTTTGTTTTGCATGTATTTTTGAACCACCCGATTGCTCATAAAAAAAATTATGTTAAGTTGGACAACTTAATAAATATGAGTATAATTTATATTCTATGCACTTTTAATCATAATTATCACTTTGATTTGTTTTTCTCATGTTATGCCAGTAATAAGGTGTGTAAAATTCTTCGGTAAATCAGCTGAAAGATAGAAATGTATGAGTCGGGATACATTTTAGGAAAAACATTGCGTTGATATTTGCTTTTATTCTAATTTCATTTTACTTGTACTCAAACATTCCAATAGTATTAACTGAAAACAAATAGTTTTTCATTATTCCGACTATGATTACGACAATAGTATTAAATGCAAGATAAAGTAGCATTTATATTAGCACTAACAGTTGATGAATTTAAAAAGAGATTATAACAGAAAACTTACCTGAATTCAGCTTCATGTGTTTTTTTTTTTTTTTTTTTTTTTTTTTTTTTTTTTAAATCAAGAATGTATTTACGCATTGAGAAAGCAATTTTGTTTTTAAATGTTTAGCTATATATACGGAATATTATAAAGGGAAAAAATGACGCACTAGACCAAAATACTGTATGCAATGAAAAACAACTTCATAAACTTACATTTTTACTAACTGATGTACAGTAACTAAAGAGGAAGAGTATATTTTTTTTTAATATTTAAACATACTTAAGTATTATATCACTGTATATTTTGAATCTATAACCAGAAGTACATGTCATTTGGTATAGTGTCTATGTCGAAAATGAATTGCTTAGAACAGCCACACTATTCCAGAAAATTAGAATGACAATTCCTCAGTAATATTCGGGTGTGTTTGCTTTGAGAACATACCAAGTGAAGTGCCTTGTCATTTGTCTACTAAACAGGTTTATGTTTCAAATATCAAACGATATTGAACTGCTTTGTTAATTTGACTTATTTTCCATTGTTAATCCGGATAAAATTAAAAACATGCATTCTTAAAATAACAAAAAAATGAAAAACATTTTTGAATTGCTGACCTATTATTAGCACGATAGATATTTAAAAATAAATAAATAAATAAATAAATAAAATAAAAATAAATAAATGAAATGAACATAAATAAATAAAATAAAAATAAATAAATAAAACAACAATTAGCATGCTTTTGTAAAACTAAGTTCAGAGTAGTTTTTCTGTAAGTTATCTTTAGGGCTCTTAGAAAGGAAAACTGCTGTAGAGGAAAAACATTAAAACCGATGTAACAGTTACGTTTTAGACAAATCCGAGCCTCTAAAGGAATTCCTTCATACATGTATGTCTTTTTCGCCAGAATATATGTGAATTTTGTAAAATGCCCTTTATCTGAATGACACTTTTTTATTTATTTGTATATTAACTGCAATTGTGAAAATTAAAACTTTTAAACCGACATACCATAAAAAATAATTTTCAAAAGATTCGGCCAAGAACTAAAACCATTTTTTCATGAGCTGATAAGTACATAACATTGATGCTCAAAAATAGTTTTTAGCATTTAAAAGTTGTATTTGTCTAATATAAGTCTAAAAAAAGAAAAATAAGTCATACGAAGTTTAATTTCACGGTGATTTTGCACTAACTTTGACGGTACGGTAAAGTATTTGTTAGCATTACATAGGTAGGTATGCAGGTTTAGAGACGTGCCTCAGCTTCTATAACATCATAATTCTACATTCCTACTGTTGTTTGATTGGCAACACGTAGTAAAAATAGTTACAGTCTAAAATGTTCAGTTACTGTGGTTTCTTGGAGCATTAAGCTCTGAAAAATAGCACATTACGTATTTCAGCACCAAAAAAAAAAAACAATTCCTAACTGCTTTTTTTCGACAATATTTTTTTTTAAATTTTCTACATCAAAAATAGAACAGATTGCCGCTGCATTAACTTTATCACGGCTTTAAGGCTACCTACAGCACACAGTGAATTACCTTCCCTCTAATATTTTTACTTCCTTTTACATAAAACAAAGTATTGTATTCGCAAAAAAATTTTCACTCTATAAAATCTACCTTATTTTCCATTTTGCTATTCCCGAATGAATGTTGAGGTTTTTTTTTCGACTCGACCCCCTATGAATAAGTGGCCTAAGAACGTATAGACACGCGAAATAACCATTTTGACGATTCCCGAGAAAAAAACGAGTTTTCTTGTGACGTCTGTATGTGTGTATGTTTTTGAATCCTCAGAAATTCTTGTGCAGGAGCTTTTAAAATAAGTGTTTTTTATTTAATTCATTATTCTAAACTACTATTACAAAACTATTTACATAAACTCACTTGAAATTTATACAAGCTTTGAGAGGGAATGTAAGAGATAAATGAATGAGAATTCGAACCAGATGCCCAAACTCGCAATCTCACCACACACTGCAGCACCTTAGCTATTCGACTCGTCAAAAGATGTCCAACGCGACCGTTACACTTTAACGCGTTGCATGCTCTGCAATCCTGGTGTCGGTTACAGAGACACGAGTTCAATTGTTTTTTCCCATCTCAAAAAATGCCCAACATGCCTAGAGAAGGTTTAACGTTAACAAAACTTGGTAAATTGTACTTGCAAAAAAACGCTAAGCAAAACAAAAGAAAACGAGCTGATGTGTGCATCACATGACTTCCTTTTTCAATAATTCAATGTTATTTCCCCATTATTGGCAATTTTAATGTGATTCAATTGTTTACTCTCTAAATATCGCCAATTGTGGCCAAAAGAGAACCAAATAAAAAAAAATAAAAACAGCCAAATTTATCGCCAAGTTGGCGACAAAACTTGACGACTATAAGTTTGGCGATATATCCCCAAGTGTTTACCAAATTATAACACTACTTGAGTTTGCATTGAAATTAGCAATGATTTCCCCTCAAAAAGGTGTAAAAGACCCTTTGAGAGCATCCGAATACAACCAAAAATGAATGGGCACAACTAGACCCCACTAGGAGTCTACGTACCAAATTTAAACTTTCTAGGACATACCGTTCTTGAGTTATATGACATACATACGCACACACGCATATCCGCAGATACAAACATACGCATATCCGCACATACGTACGTACAGACATCACGAGAAAACTCGTTGTAATTAACTCGTTGTAATTTAATCGTCAAAATGGATATTTCGATTGTCTATACGTTTTTAATAACTTATCCACGTGTGGTCGATTTGGAAAAAAAAAAAACCTCAACATTCTTTCGGGGGTGAGAAAAAAGGAAGTTCAGGCCGTTTTTTGAGTGATTTTTTTTTAACGAATACAATACTTCCTTTTTTGTAAAAGGAAGTAAAAGGTAAGAATATATACTTACAAATTACTAAGTTAAACAATAACTTGTATTAGCAAATTTAAACAGAAGAGCGAGGAATTAAAAGTAAAAAACCGTATGCTTAGTTGTTGCATTGGGATTAATAAATTTGCCTAAAGCAAGAATTGTACAGAAGTAATTGCACCAAATGTCTTTTGAAAGTGATAATTAGTTAGCAGTTCATTAAAGTATTGCAACGAAAGGTTTCTCTTTGGGCAAAATTGTCAATTATAACTAATTGATGTTAACTATATTTCAAAACATTTCACTAATTTAAGTTGCAAAAAGAAAGTTTTCATTTCAAAAATATGATGAGCATTTTTAATGTTCACTATAAAAATATTTTTTTAAACGCTGTCTGGGAAGAAATAATTCTCATCCTATACATTAATTACATTTCATTTTTCTATAAGAGTTGTAAAAGAAAGTTGTGGTGAAACATAATTTTCAATAAGTTTTATTTGAAGTTGTCGATGTAATTTCAATTTTTTTTAGCCTTAAATAACTAAACAAGGCACTTTCTTTATAAATCTAATTTACATACATAATATAACTCTTTGTTTATGTATTTAAACTTTTAAAGTTCCTAATTTTTTAAAACTATTGTTAACATTTCTAGAGAAAATATTCCGTGATTGGAATTTCGTTATAAGAAAGAGTTTTAGCAGGAAAAATAACAAAAAAACTTTTTTCTGAAAAGGAATTGATGTTTTAAGCATAAGTTTAAAAAAAGTGTAAAAGTAAACGATAGTTAAAAAAATTGTTTAAATAACGTTCACGGTACATCTCTCTGGTTTAGTTTCGTTTGAGTACACGAGAGATCCGTTACACTGAAATAAAGATAGCTTTAAACTTTAGTAAGAATAGATTTTGGATATACTCATAGGAGGGTCTGGTACGCATTTTGAAAAAAAAAAAAAGGATTAAGCAGTTAATCGTTTTGAAATGTTTTGCAATTCGTCACCATATATTTTAATAAACAAAATCGTAACATAAATATTTAAAAAAAAATATTTTTTTTATTAAAATTTATTTATTTATTTTTAATAGAATTGCTTTAAATCGCTAAAACTCAAAATATTCTTGACCAATTTTTAAATTGTTTTCAAAAAATATGCCCAAATATCTAAACTTTAATTTTTATTCCGTGATTTAAAAAATATTAATTTAATAAAAAATAGAAAATATTTAAAGAACAATTTTGAATATACTTTTCTTTAAAGAAATCATATTTTTGATGTAGTTTTTTTTTTAAATTTTGCAAATAAAAATTGAATTAAACTCTTTGAAAAAGATATGCTTCAAATGTCATTTCTTTATCCTTTCAGCTCTTTACTAAAAAGAGTTTGAATGCAAAAAAGTGGAAAAAAAATGCATCATGGAGAGAAACGCGTTTAAAGTTTTAAAGTTAAATTTAATGTTAGTTTTTAATGCATGCATCAAAAATATTTATATCTTTCGTTCTAATTAAGATAAAAACAAGATTCAAACGCCCTTTTAAGCAGAAAAAAAAACGGAAAATGCTTTTTTATCATAAAACAAAATGCAAAATTTGGCAATTTTTGTGTCCTAGACTCCCTTAAATATACATGATTACCTCTTTCTTCCCATAAGGGCATTTTTTTTTATCTTATAGCTCTATTCAAATTAGTGACTGTTGCAAGATGACAAAATAAAGAGTGTATTCTATTACAGGGAGGACAATTTATTCCTACTGTTTTATTAAACGTCCTAATCAACGTTGGATAAAGAACCGGACAATGACAACGTTCAGCAACCAGTATACAGCATCCAGCCCCCATGTCATTTATTTAAATACTAGAAAATCGTCCGTCAAGGCATGACGAGTGAAATTTGCTGCTACATTTAAACGAAATACTTGCCTGTTTGGTGATATTTTTGTTTCAACCCTCAGTCCAGCGAATGAACCCTAAACTCCATTATATAGCGTTCATTGTTGACCACTTTTTCATGCCTTCATTTTCCTTTAATGACAGTAAAACAGTTAAGTTTCCGGATTCAGTTCAGCCTTGTCAAAATAAAACATTTCTCCACATTATCAAATTAATACTAATAATTTACTAAATATTTTGTGCTTTAACAATAAAATAATGCCGTCACTAAAAATGCTATGTCATGATTTTCATTATTGGTGTAAAATGAATTGATGAAAAATTGATGAAATATTCTAAAGGATCTTTTTTCCCAGGATTACGTTCATAATGTTCGGTACGAAACAGGATTCCGTATGTAACGTACTAACAAAAAGAAAAACCGCAGTTTTCGGACTTACATTAGTTTGACTCTGAGGTACCCATATTATGGGTGGTGATTTTCTATGTTAGGTAACACGAGGCAATAGGAGAAGATGCCCTCACTGCCAAAAGTTAAGCACACAGAGGAAAATGTAAATTTCCAGAAGCAAATTCCAATTGGAGTGGATGAAACTTACTGCAGAGGTAGGTAGAAGTATGCAAACAAGTTAGAGAACAGCCAATTTTCACGGTTTCGTGCCTAGAAATATGCAAAAAAAGGCAGACATATGTATAAGTAGGCATCATTGTAAAATGTCACAGGAGTTGCTTGCTAGTGCCGATAAAAGGTGTTTAGAACTTTCGTATGATTTGTTTTCAAGACAGACGTGTTTTTATGACTTTCAGAAACAAATGGAAGATTATGGGCGATGGCGTGCTGTTGGACACGTAGGAGCAAGACACACAATCAAAATGTTGCTCTCTTCTTTGGCGTTCATCACTCCGTTACTTCGTGATTATGGAAACATTTTTACGAGCCAAGCAATTGTCCGAAGACCTGAGACCGGTCGCCAAGAACCCCACGAAAGATCGATATATTGCTGTTGTAGATAAGCGGAATTGAAAATCGACCTCCACGCGTGTGACATCTATGGTTGCAGTGGCCATTGGTGAGATAGCATCTGCCACTACTGTGTGCAGAACATGATTGGGCTGTATTCCCGGGTACCTAGAGTTTGTGTTCCTTTTTCCGTCCAATCCAGAAGGGCACGATTAAAGTGGTGCCTCCAACATGTCAGATGGACTGTGTCTGATTGGAGCAATGTAATGTACACAGAAGAGTCGAGATTTGCTCTGCAACCTAATGTAACGCGTGCAAGGGGCTGAAGAGAACAATACGTACGATATTGACTCCAGAACATCACCGAATATCATGCATTCCGAGTTGGAAGCATCATGTTCTAAACAGGGATTTCGTTGGTTATCGGGGGATATTTCGATAATTGGGAACCTGGCGCGGTTGTCTTATTTTTGGCGTGAATAATTTTATTTTGGTAGCCCTATTGATTTATAGTAACCCTTTGTGAATAGATATTTCCGTTCTCTTTGTTCCGATTTGAAATGAAAAATGCCTCTCGCGCAGGCGCTGGAGCCAAAAATTGGGACCAATGAAGAAAAATCGCAAGATTCCCAATTATCGAAATATCCCCGGTTATCGAAACGACCTGCGCATCTACAGTAGGGGTTCTGTGACGGCTATACGGTATCGGAATGAAGTCCTAGACTCCAAAGTGAGATTTTACGCTGCAGCAGTGAGTCCTGCTTTCGTTTTAATCGACAATAATGAGCGTCCCCATGGAACCGCCATCGTTGACGACTACCTGCAGAGTGAGGGAATTGCGCATATGGACTTGCAAACGTATTTGCCCGACCTTTAATCCCACTGAAAATATTTGGGATACCCCCTGCCTTGCTCTGTACATATTTCCCACTCTCACAAAGTTGGATGCTGCTCTACAGGAGGATCGGCGATTACTCGACTCAGTGGTGGTTGATCATCTAATAAAATTCATGGTTACATGCTGTAAACTTAGTGTGCAGATGAGGGGTGCTCACATACGCTATTAAAGTCAGATTTTGCTGTTTGTCTGGACTTA
Source organism: Uloborus diversus (assembly GCF_026930045.1). NCBI lineage: Eukaryota > Metazoa > Arthropoda > Arachnida > Araneae > Uloboridae > Uloborus > Uloborus diversus. The sequence continues at coordinate 6,927,743 of NW_026557765.1, forward strand.
AACAATACTTTGTAAATGACTGTACTATGACGTCACCCTTTAATTTATAAAAATGTACTATTATTTTCATCTCTGTATGTAATTCCTTGTTTTGCTCATTGCATAAACATATTGCTACTTTTTTGTCGCATTTCGTGTCAATCGAAGCAGCCCATTGCACCCGTTTATTCAACTTAAAGATCGTATTTACCGCGTACAGTCGAACCCGCTTAATGGAATAGCCATTTTGGCACAAAAAAGTATTTTAATAAACGGGATATTCTATTAACCGGGATCAAAATAACATATTACATAGGTTTGGTACCTTGAAAATGTATTACATTAAGCGGGATATTCTTTTAACCGATATTCTAATAAGCGGGCTTGACTATATTTCATTATGATAGTTTCTCTTTTAATTAATCTTAAATTATGGACATTCGTAATAAAAAAAATGTATTTAGATGAAATTTTGCTGTTTAAAATCATCTGCATGTATGTTTTTCCAGAAAAAAAAACGTGTTTTACGCACAAAAAAACTTGTTTTTTAATGTACAATCTGCTTGCTTTAAACCTTGGATAAAACAAAAGGAATGAAATGTAAACCGCAGATGATTTATAATTGCGTTGACGAAAATTAATATATCTGATTATGGCCCCACTTAACTTCGCTTTCGCTAATATAGCTAATAATAATCGTCGTCAATCGCTGAAACTTGAGGCAACAAAGTGGTCGCAACAGGGAATCCCTGTTTCCAATACGGTGCCATTGGTTGGTGGATTCAGGGGCTCTATCCAGCACCTCTTGTGTTTAAAATGGGCGACTTCCAATCAAAAATGAACAAACTTTGAAACGCTGAGATTGATTGGTGGATGCATGAGCGGATCGATTCTAGTTGCATCGGTAACACATAAAAGTCATAAATTGTCGAGGCCCGTTAAGCGCCAGCGCCATCTAGTGGGGCCGTACTCTGAAGAAGTATAAAAAGCAACGAGCTAGACTGATTTTCGTCGTCATGGTCTCGTCGTCTAAAAAACGAAACGAACATCAACTAAGGTCAAGTGAGGATAATAAGCAAGTCATGATAGCTCAGTTAAAATAGATAGATACATAACTGAATGCATAATTACAGAAAGAATAATTTAAAAGTAAATATATAATTATTTTCCAAAACAAACTCAAAATATAAGAATAAGATTTATAGTTTTTGTGAGTCGTGGACAAGTGAGATGATCAACTTCCTAAAAGAATTTAAATGTGCAATAAACGATCGAATTCGGATGTCCGAAATTCGAAAAGTAAACATTCTAGGTTTTTTTAATGATTTTTATTCGTTTTTTTCATCAAAATGTGCAAAAATAAGTTAATTCTGTATATGGCTGTAATTCTGTCTGAATCCTCAATATATCAGCTGTTTTAACAGTTTAATATTTTAACAATCCTCACATATTACTAAAACCCCATACACTCCAAACTGGGTTAAAAACCTTTCAATCAAGGACATGGAATTCTTGAACTGCCGTAATTAAAGTATTTATAATGTGAAAACGTTACAACATTTTTAAGTCAAAACGAAAAAAAATTTGGATGCAATCGCTAATTCAACCATTTTTTACTTCAAAGTCATACCGTTAATTTCCATTTCTGAAACTAACACATAAAATACTTAAGTGGAAAGCAGTAGGTAAATATTATTTTTCTTGATTGAATTCATTAATTTACTTTTTTGTGTAGTAACTACTTTAAATATGTCTTAAAACAAAACTGAAAGTATATCTCTTTCGACCTTACAATAAACTTAAGGAGACTTACTAAGGAATAAAAAATCCACAAATTAAATACATAATTTAATGAACAGGTTTTTGTTTACTTCACCCATTATAGCTTCTGCTTTATTTCCACAGTGAACAAAATACAATTCAGCATCTGGTGTTTGTTTAACTGCGCTGAATACTAAGTTTTGTATCCCAGAGGATGAGACGCTAATCCGATTAGACGAAAGTTTTGTTCTGTACTCTGAAGCTGTTTAAAGAAGTTTCTACCAATCGTTAAATCGCTTTTCCCGTTCAAGCGTTTCTGCAACTAATGCTACTGACGCAGCATTAGTTGCAACAATGGTATACGTTTGCATTATTTACCTGCTCTTTTTGGAAGATGATTTTTCTAGTGTGTTCAAAAAGTAAACGAAAGAGTTCGTTATTAACACCAGATTTTCTTAACTGATTTGTTGTTACTTTTACACCAGTTTTACTTATTTTTAAAGGCATAAGTTCAAGCATTCTGACCTTTCTTTACAAGAGAGCTATGCCACATAAAACCTAAAATTAAGATTCCGTATAAATGTACTGCTTGTCGAATCTTTTTACAGCAAACCACGGTATGTATTTTGTAATTAAATATTTCTGCAAGTCAAAATAAATTAATAAATAAATAAATACATAAATAAGCTGTTCTCTCTCTCTCAAAAAAAAAAAAAAAACACATTTGAAATGAAAGTGAACTAATTTTATTTGTAAGTCTGCACAAACAGTAAACGCACTTTTTTTTTCGTATGCATCGCCTTTAAATGTACAATAATTTATGAATTGCGGTTTTAAGTTTCTTTAACACCTTACTAAACAGTCGTGATTACTGAAATAGGACTACGAGTAAAATAAGTAGCGCTCACGAAAGCAAAATTAAATCCGTTGATACTCTCGTGCATGTAAGCAAAGTTTTCAAGGAAAACATTTCACTTTTGTTGTAGTTCAAAAAAGCATTTTTTAATTTTTGTTATTCTATTTATTCTACGGCATGCATATTTTAATAAAATGTTACAAAATCTGTGAAACAACTAAAATAAGGAATGATTTTATCTACAAAAGCACTTTTTAATAAATAACTCCACTTGTTGTGTACAAATAGAAATTTGAAAAATTACTTAATTTGCTATTAATCATTTCTCGCACAGTTCATTTAAAACGTTGTTAAAAAATATTCTTACAATTCAAAAATTAAAATAGTATTTGCTTACATTTATTTTGTAATATTAATTCAATTTTCATTACGGAGAGTGGGGTTATAAAAAAGTTGTACTGTAAAAAAACAGCTGCAAATTATATAATTTCAATTATCAGTATATTCGTTATGCTGCAATTATAATTATCAAAAAAAAAAAAAAAAAACATGGAGTAGAATCCAATTATTACTATAAATAACATTATATTTGAGTCAAATACTTATTTTCTGTTAGGATTAAATAAAGTTACGAAATATAAGCAAGACTAACATGGCATTGCATGTAAAAAAACGGAATATGAAATCAAAGTTATCAGTATTAGAAACATTCCTTTATAAACCACTGTTCATGAAAGTAATCAAATCATTGAGGACATTAAGCGCATTATTCCTTGAAATGCACGTGCCGATAACAACATATGGCGGCTGAGGAAAAATAAGAAATGTGAAAAGAGTTAGCTAAAGGCATTTTCTTATTTTCTCTTATCTCAGAATTTCAAGATCCTGGCATAAAAATAAGCTCAAAGACAAGTGAGACGGCGAGTTAACCAAATAAATCCCCTGTTAGCAATCGAAAAGTATGCCTCTCCGTGATTAAACGACTTTCGCAGTTCTCATTTATCTGGGGCAGGTTTTTATTCAATCTAATGCAGTTTTCCTATTTTCCGGGTGAGTTTAATTAACTTTATTTCATACTTCATCTAAATAGGGTAGGTATACGAATTCACTTGGGAATTTTCGGGAAATAGTGGGAAGAATAATTTAATTTTGAAGTGATTCATGAAGAAAAAAAATATATTCAGTGGTGTAGATAGTATTTGGTGGTGTGTATTCTATCCGATGTTTATACTACAACTACTGCATCTCTCTCTCTCTCTCTCTCTCTCTATATATATATATATATATATATATATATATATATATATATATATATATATATATATATATATATATATATATATATATATATATATATGTGTGTGTGTGTGTGTGTGTGTGTATTCAGGAAAAAACATAAATCACCAAGAAGATGAAATGTGATAAAAATAACCCCAATAGATAACTTTATTATTAAATAATGAACAGTACCAGAAAAGTAACGTTCATCAAGGACTGTTGCGTTATCAGAGGGAAAGTCAGACTTAAATTCGCAATACTTTTTGTACACTCTTGTTTGTTATTACCATCACCTGAGTTATAACAGCATAGGCTGTTGTCAGAAATATTAAACGTAAACGAGCAGATGTGTGTATCACATGACTTCGTTTTACGCCAATTTAATGATAAAAGAACCTTGGAGTAAGCAAGGAAACACTAAATATTTTCATCTATAGTTTCTTGCGAACCGAAGCAAAAAAACGTTTTACACAGATTTATTTCCCCTTTTTTGGCAATTTTGAAGTAATTCAGTGGTTAACTCTTAAAATCAGACTTAAAACTTCAAAAAAAAAAGAAAAAAAAAAAATCAAAGTTTTCGCCAAGGTGGTGACTAAACTTGGCGGCCAAAAGTGAGTTAGCATTGTTGTGGCAACCAAAATCTTAGCGATATATCGCCAAGTGTTTGCCAAATTAGAAAACCCCTTGAGTTTGCATTGAAATTAACAATGATTTCCCCCCAAAACGGTGTAAAAGACCCCCTTAGAAACATCCGAATGCAACCAAAAGAGAAGGTGCACAACTAGACCCCACTAGGAGACTACGTACCAAATTTTACCTTTCTAGGACATACCGTTTTTGAGTTATACGAGATACATACGCATATACGCACATACGAACGTCACATGAAAACTCGTTGTAATTAACTCGGGGATAGTCAAAATGGATATTTCGGGTGTCTGTACGTTCCTAGGCATATATCCACGTGTGGTCGGGTCGAAAAAAAAATTATTCAGGGGTAAGCAAAATGGAAACTAAGGCAGATTTTTGAGTGAAAATTTTTTTGCGAATACAATACTTCCTTTTTTGTAAAAGAAAGTAAAAAGCAATGGTGCTATAAACGAGGATTGGAGAAATCAAATTTAAATAAAATATTCTATAGTAAGATGAAAATACCTGATATATATTTCTCAAAATCTATCACACACTAATTGTCTTTGAAATATTTTCATGAAGTTTTCTTATCTGCAGATAATCTATAGTTTCCTCCCTTTTCCAGACCAGAACAGCATTGATTTTCTCGTAAGTATGCTTATGGCCCTTTTTCGAAGGCTTCTGTAGTCGTTTGAAAATTTAACTTTAGGGGTTTTAGTGTGTATCACTAGTTTTGGCAATGGTTGACTTCATGTCTCATCTCAGAACACAAACCTTTTCCAACAGCTTTTCAACCACCAAGGTGGTTGAGAAGGGACCACCTTGGTGGGGGTCAAGGGGTGTCTAAGGGTGGTCAACTGGTTGACCAACCTACAAGGGTGGTCAACCAGTTGACCACCCTTGTAAGTTGACCACCTGTCTAAGTTGACCGCTTTTTTTAGGCACGAAATTAGCAATTATGATATAACTCAACCTTTTGTAAGTTGACCACTTGTTTGAGTTGACCACTAAAGTTGTGCACCGCAAGTGGTCAACTTACACAGGTTCCATTGTATTAGCTTTCTTAAGTATTATCCTTAGTGTCATTTGGTGATTGATATCAATGTCTCTAGTTTTATTGTTGTAAACATATGAGGTAGTGAGAAGCATAGAAATGCAAGTGGCAAAATTAAAAATTTGGAGATAACCGGTACACATGGCAGGTAAACCTCTCCTCTGTCTTGGGGTAAGAGATGGTACTAGTAGCCCTGGTAGTTGCTGCTATACAGCATGATTTAGAAAAAAATTCAATGAAAGCCTACCTAGGATCTGATCATTAAACGCGTTTTACTTAAAATAGCCCACTTGCATCCCTTTGGATTTCGCTGCCTCATATGTATTCTTCTGTATAAAACAAGAATAGGAAAAAATAATTCAAATAAATAAACTTTTTCAAATTTCAAAACTGCCTACCCAAAGAGTAATTCTTTTAAAGTATAGAAAAATGATTAAGTTAGGAAATAACATTCGAAAAAACTGGTTTTTCTTTATATATGCAACAAGTGAAAGATGTGTTCGTCATAATAAAGTAATATGCACAAAATCTTTCATTAAATTCATACGCTCCTGAACTTATTTATGCACATTTGTCTTAATTTTGTTTTATTAAAATAAACTTCATTGAGAAGAAACTACTAAGTTTAATATTATTTCTAACTCAATTGGTTTTAGCCAAACAAAATATTAATCGATGTTAGAGTTTTCAAGAAAACGCACCTTCTTAATGCATACAAAAAGAGCAATGCTTTAAGCATGTGTTCGCAAGCTTTTCTTACGTTACGTGCAGATAATAAACCTTTTCTGTCAGCAATCTTTCAATAATACCTTAAGCAGGTTTCCGTTGCGTCATCTTCTAATACCATTAATGTCATGGTTAATTCATAGAAATACATATCAGAAAATGATAAATTATTTAGCTATGTATATTGTATGCTTGGGATCATTATTATATTGGATGCGATGTTCTTTGCGAGAAAATATTTCCAATTTAGTTGACGAATGGTGTGTACATATTACGATATTTCAAATTGAGATTAATGCACAATTTCGCTTTGACTTGCTTCATAAAATAAACAATTTTCAGAATAATATTTATTATAACTGTCTTAACAAAAGCTAAGTGTTCGCTGAACATATTCCGGTGAGTCAATTAGAGAATTAATCGTATTCTTTATGCCTATAAAGAAGAAAATATCAGTCAAGTAAAGGGAACGTGTAATAAAAAATAATAAAATCAAGTGCAAGTAACGGAGGCATGATACCCGAGGAAACGGTTAACGGCTTTGAAAAGGAAGACGTTACACGCTTCTAATGATGAAAGCTGAAAACAATATAATTATTTCGATCTGACACGTGACCTAAAAGTTCTGAAAAAAAGAACGTGTTTTTAAATTAAACACGTTCTTTTTTTCACAACTTTTTTGTTGTAAGTAACGTATCAGATCAAAATAATTATAATAGTTTAAGCTTTCATCATTAGAAACATGTAATGTCTTCCTTTTTAGAGCCGTTAACCGTTTCTTTGGGTAGCTTGCCTCCGTTACTTGAACTTAATTTTATTATTTTTTGTCCCATGTTCTTTTTACTTTACTGATATTTTCTTCTTTAGCCCTCTTCTTTTCTAAAAAAAAATTGCGATACGATAAGTAGTTTTTTTTTAAAATCATTTTTAAAGTTCAAACGAATGTGACGTCAAATAGCTCAGGAAGTGACGTCATCCGCTCACCCCCGCGCATCAGTGGACAAGGAGAAGCCGAGGGAAGTGCAGTCGCTTCGTTTAAGACCACTTGCACCGCGTTTCAAGAACATTAAATCTGTCATTCTCTTTGAAATATTCGAACACCATCATTAATGTTACTTGAGGAAGATTATGAGACTGTACTTTAACGAATCCGGCCTCCATAGTGTGTTAAAAAGGATTGTTAAATTTCTTAAAAATAAAAATAGCGACGCGGGGGAGCGAAAACAGGGGATCTTCCGCGGAAGGCTGTCACCTAGAGCGCTGTGACGTAAGCTCGTGACGTTTCAGAAGAACGCACTTTTGCGCGCGGGTTTCTAATAATTCATTAAAAATCAATCATGGTGTTTTAAAATTCGGCGATGGTGAATTTTTGAGTTTTGAGGACCAATTAACAGTATCCAATAGTCAAAATAGGAATATTTAATAGGTTGCAACTTCCCTATTGATACGTTAGTTTAATCGAAACAGTGCTTTTGCTGACAAAGATTTCGCAAAATAGAAAAATGATTGTGTGTAATACTTATAATTCTTAAATGCGTCTACGTTTAATCTTCTATTTTTTTTATTTACTCCTGCACAAAACTGCTTTGTCTTTTTATTTTGAACTAGTGGTACCCTCACGGCTTTGCTCGTAAGAGAAAAATTAAAAGATCTTTTGGTGCGCCTGTATATTTACAAACAATGTGTGATGAATTTTCTCACCAATTGGCTTGTACCCATGTAACGATTCCACGTTATGATAATTTCGTAATTTACTCGTCCATCTTATGATAATTTTGCTCTTAAAATTGGAATAGAAAAAGAACCACATCAAATTTTTAAAAAATCGCTTCGAGGTGCACAGTCCAAATTTCATGAAAATCGGCTGAACGGTCTAGGCGCTATGCGCGTCACAGACATCCTGACAGACAGAGATCCTGATAGACAGAGACTTTCAGCTTTATCATTAGTAAAGAAGTCTCTTGTCTAAAACCTCAGAAAATTAAATCGTGCAGTATTTAAAAAAATAGTTTTTCAACTCTATAGTAACCTATTAATAACTTAATACTATAAGTGAAAAAGATGTTATTACGCAGTCAACACTACAAAATATTAACATAAATGTCCAAATTTAAATTATTGCTCGTAAAAATGTCATTAACAAAACGACTTCCTTAAAATAATTTATTCATTCTATTCAACTTTAGAGCAAGCTGGTAAGTTTCTTTCTAAGATCAAATATAATATCTATATTTATAGAGAAAAGAAATGAAATATTCTTCAGAAAAGTCTGCGTTTTTCAACTTTGATTCCATCTGCCACCGACACGTCAAAGTTCGGGAAGTTATTGCTCTAACGCTCCATATGCCTACCGTGGAACCATATCCAAATAAATCCAAATATCAAATAAATATCACTCATATGAGAAACAAAGATAAATATTCAGCGTATGCAAAAAGTTGGTGAAATTTTGTTTTAAAAGAATAAATATATACGAACTAACATCTTTCATTGTATAACAGGACTTCTACGGAACAGAATGTGTGCAGAATATAATAGCAAATTTAACTTAAAAATAATGTAATGTAATTTAAATTTAAAACAAGAAGTTCCGTCAAGAACTAAACGAGCCTACTTTCCCGTATACCAATACTACTTTCTAGTACCTGATCAATGTTCTCAAAAATAGCTAAAATCGCAAATTGTTTCAAACGTATTTTTTTTAAAAATATTTTAAGCTAGCTGATTTCTAGGAATAAAATATTCCTTACTCATCAAACAAGAACAAATTAAATAGCAGCACCTTTTAAACAAAGCAGCTAATACACTTTTCTCCATTAAAAAAAAAATTAACAGCTTTCAAAACGAGAAAATAATAATTAAAATTAATAAGCTCATTAAAATAAATATATCATATCAAAAAAAAAAAGTCGTTTCTTTTTCCCCTGTTGCTAAAAATAATTTTTTAAATAAATTAATGCACTTACCAAAATAAATAAAAAATCATTAAAATGTCAACTTAAAAAAAAACTCATTTTCGTTGTCAAATAAAAAAAAAATCGTCTGCGCATATCTTTATGTAGAAACATAAATGGTTTTGAGTTTATTTGCCGAAAACTGAATACCTAAATTAAAAGTTTAGCTTGAAAATAAAAACAAGTCATATCAACAATAACTATTTCACAGTTAAAACCATAGCTGCGGAGTCGGAGTCAATCTCATTTTGAGATGAAGGAGTCGGAGTCGAATATGCATGAATCGGAGTCAGTCATTTGTCCTCCGTGTATAAATTTTTGCCAAATGCTACGAAGTTAGAGTCGAAGTCGAGGAGTCGGAGTCCGATTAATTGTCAGGCACAGGAGTCGGAGTCAGGTGTCCCTAAATTATCGGAGTCGTAGTCTGGATTTTGGCGTCAAGAGCTATTTCCAACAAAATATGTTTGAATTAAATCCGATTTCAAGTACGGAATCTACATTGACTTTTCGTTTCCCCGTCGGCGCTAATGTTAAGGGGTTTGAATTGTTCAAAATTAAACGGAAACTTGTTCAAATCAAAAATATATTTTGTATACAAGTTTTTCATCACAAGCTTTTTCCTACGAAGTTTGTTTGACGCAAATTCGCCTCACAGTTCGGAATTGCCTTGAATTTCCCCGTAGGCGCTAATGTTAGGTTTTTTTGAACTGTTCAAAGTTGAACAAAAACTAGTTCAAATCAAAAAGTGAAATATGGGAATGCGGTGTCCTCACTGAGATCTTTCGAACAAAAACAAGTTTGTTCGAATCGGACAATTCATTCAAAAGTTATTAGGGGACATTTTTCTCCATCTCAATACTCTACTTTCCAATTTTTAATTTTTCGATATTTATTTAAATTATGTTATTTATTTTTGTTTTTTTTTATTTTTCGCGATATTTTTAAGATGCATTAAGCCTTCTTTCATGTGTTTTTTCTTCTTTTTCCCCCCAAAAAGGAGCGAAAGACCCCCTTTGGAGCATCCGAATGCAACCAAAAAAAAAAGGTGCACAACTAGACCCCACTAGGAGTCTACGTACCAAATTTCAACTTTGTAGGACATTCCATTCTTGAGTTTTTCGACATACATACGCACATACGCACATTAATACGTACATACAGACGTCACGAGAAAACTCGTTGTAATTAACTAAGGGATCGTCAAAATGGATATTTCGGGTGCCTGTACGTTCTTAGGCACATATCTACGTGTGGTCGGGTTGAAAAAAAAAAAAAACTCAGCATTCATTTGGGGGTGAGCAAAACGGAAATTAAGGCCGATTTTTGGGTGAAAATGTTTTCGCGAATACAATATTTCCTTTTTTTTAAAAAAGAAGTAAAAAAACATGCTCTGACCTTGATTCCTTGTAATGTATGGTAAATTAAAAAAACAGTACCTGGACGACCGAGCCTCGCTCGGTTTTAAAAGAATTTTTTTTTTTGTCAACTAGTGTTTTTTTAAGGTTCAATACTTTTCCAAATATACTTAAAAAACTTCACGTTAACGAAATATTATGTACTCGACCTTCTTATAACACTAAAGTATCAAGCAAAGAAGATTCTGAATGTAATTAAATCAACATTTTGCTTTAAACTATCTGTTACGTTTGTTTCCACTATACAATTTTCTTGTCAGTAATTAAAATATTTTGACCTTAGTTTTGCTATGGTGAAATCGGTTTTTAACCGAATACTTCCTTTCATACTATGATGCGTTTCACGATTTTATCCCAATCGAGATTTTCTTTTTGAATAAGTACTTTTAGTTTTTACGCCAGAAAATGCTACATACAGCATGATATCCATCAAAACTGATGATCCACAAACCATTCCAACAAATGATAACAACTGTCTTAACAAAACATAAACAATCTTACAACATACACTTCTTCGAAATAAAATTTAGATGCGTGATTTAAAAAACATGTTAAACTATTTGAAGTGTAAAAAGAAAATAAATTAAAAAAATAAAAAAATAGGATGGTCAAGCAATAGTTTTACTTAAAAAAAGAAAAAAAGCCTTACATCGACTTACATAATGCTTTTGAATTTGTTTTCAGCCAAGTGTGTTTGAAATTAGCCGAAGTGGCCAATATCAGCCAAGCCTGGCAACCCTAAGCAAGTATAAAATTTTAAAGCGAGAAGAGACATTTTCATTGTTATGGTTGCAAATCGTCTGCCTGATGCGTCAACTCACAGTTTACTTCAAGGCTTAACTCAATTTGACTTTATATTAAAAAACTGTTTTTTGTAAAAAAACAGTTGTTTTTACAGAAAAAACACTGATGTAGATGAACTTCGAATGCAAAACTACAATTAAATCCAAAATTTCATCCAAATCGTTAGAGCCGTTACCGAGATAAAAAAAATATATATACCCAAAAGAATTGCTCGTTTAAAGATATAAGATGTGTAATATTTCCCTTTAACATTAATTTTACTGTCGGATCTCCACTTCTAGTCATGACTATTTAAAAGGAACATATTGCTTAAGTGGAAGAAGGTGCCACAATACGAAGAAAAGCATAAAGAATTTGCATTAAGAAAAATAAGTTTGCTCAAGAGGGGTTAATATTACAACAAAAAATCTGTTTTTATATTCCAAAGAAGATAACGTCCTATGCGAAAAAAAAATGAAATATTTCATATTATGGAACTTTTCTTCTAAATGAGCGACATAATATTTCGTTAATATCCTTTACAATGATACATTAAAATACATATATATGAAAAGATAGCAATACTTTATCCTTAGAGCTATTAATTATTTCTTGTAAACATGAATGAAACATACATTCGAAAGAAATATATAATAGTTAATAAACTGGAACTAGAATGCTTGTTTCGTCTATGATTTTTGCGACATATGAATGTGGACAAACGCGTTCCAATACCTATATTAGATATCCCGGAAATTAGCTTCTCCGAAATTCCCTTCTTTGAAGCCACATGTCGCCCAAATGATCGAAGATGATACATGGCATCTCAGAATTTCTCCTTTTTCGTTTCTTTGCATGAGCTTTAACCATTGATAAGCTGAGATTGAAATGGCTTACAAAGGGCTTAACTAATGAAATGCAAAACTATACACTAAGAAGGAAAAAATTGTCCAATCTGTAAAGCTTCTGTTATTATCTGAACAGAGATAAATTATCCTTGATGTAATTATTTTTGACTTATTTTCTTGTAATATTACATAACAAATAGTGCAAAAATATATTATTTGTTCTAGTTTAAAAAATCTAATAAATTCAATTCTGCACATTTATTCATCTTTTTTGCCAAAAAAAACAACATGTAACTGATAAATGATATGTTTAGTGCCAAAACCAGCTGAATCCGTGAATTTTTAAATTTGTTTTCATCATAATTTGATACTTATGGCTCGATATCATCACGCTACTAATCGATTTGCAACTCAAGGAAGCCACAAACAAGATCTAATTTCAAGACAACACAATCCATGCTTCTAATGAACGGCTTATGAAAAAATACAGTTAAATTCAACAACATTATGATAAATTATTTAGGTAATGGCTTGTATTTTTCATTATACTGGCCAGTATATGGCATAAAATTGAGATGCCAAATGGTTTACATATGAATTTAAAGAGGGGAAAAAAGTCGATTTATTTCAAAGGAAGCAAGATCCAAAACATTTGTATCTGCATAATTTGGTAATACTGCTGACAAAAATAAAGTCGTACATAAAATATTTCTCAAACAAACAAAAAAATTGTTGAAAATTAAATAGGCAGAATGAGATATGTTTTTGTCCCTGCTGTACGTTTTTTAAGGTATCCGACTGCGTTCAGAGACATTTTGTTGAAAAATAACTTGGAAATTTTTTTAAATGTTATTTTTTAACCACATATGTTTCCAAACTATGAAAAACATATTAAAAAAAGCTTTCAAAATATTATTTTTTAAAAAAATTGGACAAATTTGATTAAAAATAGCGAAAAAAACGTTTTTTACGCTAACAGCTATGAACAAAATTTGGTTCTAACCACACATAAATCCTTGCAGTCATACATTTGTATGACACTTATGTGTGTTTTGCTTTAAAAGATTTCCTATTTTTCAAAAAGTTCTGAAACATTGACGAATAAAGTTCCTATACTGGTATTTTTTCGTAAACAAACGCTTTTGTTTATACTTATCCATATGAAAATATTATTAATTCTGAAATTCAGCTTAGCTTTTAGAGGAAAACATCAATCATATTACAGGTAATTAGTTCAGAAAGTTTCACATCAATACTTGAATATCTTTTTGAACTATCATTGTTACACTAGACAGCTTTCTTCAAAAATATCATTCTTCAGAAAACGCATTTCAATGCAACTTTCGGTCTGGAGTTTAGTGTACGACTCTGTAATAATACAGCTATAACTCCAGCTATAATTCAGGTATTGTAAAAACAAAGACAGTTTTAGAAAGGTAATGAATCATACCAAAAAACGGAATCATATAAAACAAATTACGAATTTTTCATCGAGAGTGTCGATTTTAACGCAGTCGGATACCTTAAAGAGATGGTCTTACAATGAACTTTTCATAGGATTTGTAACCAAATGAGCATACAAAGCTGAATAGTTGAAAATATAAAGATGATTCCATATTAGAGCGTGCCATTAAAGTAGAATTGTTTCCAAAGACAAGGGTCACCAGCAAAATGTCTTTAAAAAACTGTTCAACCATTTAATATTCTTGCAGGCATGAAATTAAATCCTGAATATATTATCCCGTAAATAAAAGTTCTGAAGTGTGACTTTAACTGTTTATATTAAACCATTAGTTAATTTTAAATTGTACTAGTTACAGTTGTTTATGAAGCCTAAAGCGTGAATAACACGATCTAATGGCACTAATGCATCAACACATCTTTTGAAATGCTAATTTTACAGACTTTAGTTGGAGAGATTGAAGAGTTAATTGAACATTTTGCCTCAAGGGTTTATTTAACGTAGACTTATCTGGACTATTTTTTTTCCAACTGGCATATGCTTTTCTACTGTAGCAAAATTGGGTAATATAAAAGTTAATGCATTTTATTTTTCAAAGATACTGCCTCTTGTATATTCCGTGCTATAAATATCTACGTGTCACGTAATGTTAACTATTTAGCATTTCTTGTTGATTATAGTTACATTTATTCAGATTATAAAGTTTTAAAACTAATCACGTTTATTGCGCAATTTAAACAATCCTATTAAATGTTTAATAATGCATATCACAAATATTAGTAAGCAGTTACTTACATGGTTAAAAAAAAATAGAACCCAAATTTGAAATTTTCGTAATTTATTTTTCACCATGTGCAGTTAATTTCAAGTGTATAAACATTTCGATTATTTTTAGTTGTATTGTTTTTTATTTAAGTAATTAAAAAAAACAAAAGATAATCTGGCATTTGTTTCCATTTCTTTTTTTTAAATTTTTTGCTCTATATAATCTTCCTCGTAATTTAAAATACAGGTGTCCCTCGTATAACACGGTACTTCTACAACACGGTTTCGATATTACACGGTACCAATTTTCAATTATTATAACACGGTTTCGATATTACACGGTATGAAACTTGAATTTAATACTTCATGATTTTGATATAACTCGAATGTTATGTTAAAAAAAGAGGAATTTTCATTTTTGTTTAATAAATTCTGTTAATGCTTGATAACTCTAACGAGTTTTTATTTTGTTTTTATAAACTTGGCTTCGATATAACACGATACACATCCCTTGATTTACATTATTTCTAAGTCTCGTATAACGCGATTTCGATATAACACGGAACACGGTTTCGATATAACACGATACATCTTATCCTTATTTTTCTCCTGCACATATGTACGTAGTTAAAGTTAAAAATAAGTAAATATGTTATTTAAAAAAATTCGTATAACACGGTTTCGGTACTACACGGAACGAACTAGCTGTGCCAAACGAGGGACACCCCTGTACTTAAATAATTAAAAAACAAATATGTTCTGAAAGCTGTAAAAGTATCACCAACACTTTACACAGAAATCTGGTATTCAATACAGCTGTAAATGAGGTAAAGAACAAAAATCACACGCAAGCAGTTGTAGCTTTTATTATTAGTTTATAATTTGCTTATACCTCTGCCATACTTTTCAGAAAAAAAAAAAAAAAATCAGAGAACGGATGAAGATATGTTTGTTCGTTTACTGATTATATCACATTGCTTGATAAACGTAAAATGCTGTTTCTGGCGGTTTTAATTGCTAACATGGACGAATTTCCTCGTTGAACCGCGATTGAGCTTCATTTTTGTGTTCTTATTTGCCATGCAGATAAAAGGTTGTAAACACTCAAATGCAATAGTGAATGCTGAAAGAAGAAACACATACACGCCTATGTAAATATAAATAGTATTAAAAAGAAAAAAATAATTTGAATTTTTACTTCTTAAATTCAAATTATGTTTTTCGCGATCACGAGTGTGTGTGTGTGTGTGTATAGGTATGTGTATGTTTGAGTGCAGGCATGAGTGTGTGTGTGTGTGTGTGTGTGTGTGTATGCGTGTGGGTTTGTGTCTGTGTGCATGCATGAGTGTATGTATGCGTGTTTATGTATTTACGCGCGAGTGTGTGTAGGATATGGACGCATCCTGGGCACGGTTTTCGCTAGAGGAGCAGCATCGGAAGGGACCCGGGACGCGAATTTAGAAACACGACTGCGTACGCAGGTCGTACAGATAGCGCTACGAGCGCATTTCATTTGGCGCGGTTCGACTCCTCGCGTAAATGCGCCAAGAAAGCGATTTCGCTTTTGAGGTACTTGCGCGTGCGCAATGATGTGATGTCTGTTTTTTACCTTTGTTGCTGGTATTTCGTTGATTATGTGATATGAATGGGTGTGTGGTCAAAATCGTTTTTTTTTTTTTTGTTACAAACTTTGATGTTTTTTAACCTACGAACAAAACTTTATTGACATTGTATTTCTGAAATATTCTTTTGTGAATTGATTCTTTGCATGTGAAAGTTCTGTGTTGGACTGTCGTTGAGATGAAACTTAAGAATGTTTCAATTTGTTCGACTGAAAATTACAAAACATTAGAAATTAAAATTCTTTAAAACCACGTTTGAATGGATGTGGTGTCAAAATGAGTTATTTTGCTACAAACATTTACTTTTTTTTTTGACCTGCGGACATATCTTTATTGACATTGTAATATTCTTCCGGGAATTTCTTCTTTGCATCGGAAAGCTCTGGGTTGGATTGCCGTTGCGATGAAAATCAAGAATGTTTCAGTTTTTAAACTGGAAATTGCTTAACATTTGAAATTAATTCTTCAAAACCACGTTTTAAACTGCATGTATGCAATAAATAATTATTTGGAGATATTTCATTAATTTAATTTCTAATTCTTGATTGGTTATCAAAAGTAGTGATTTTAAACGTTTAAAGTGTCAACTGAAAGTAGAATTTTCAGCAATTGAAGTATAATTGAGGTGTCAACAAAAAAAAAAAAAAAAAGAAAAGAAAAAGAAAATCTTAATCTAGTTTGTAGACATACTTCATTAGTATTTAAAGGTACTCAACTGGTTATGTATATCGTATACAGCAACAGCCTCAAATGATTGAATTGAAACCCTTAGTTGTATTTTTAACTGCTTTCTTTTCTTTTTTTTTTTTTTTTACTGTTTTTTAAGTAAAGTCAAATCTTGATAAATCGAAGTCTCAAGGGACCGGTAGAAAGCTTCCAGTTATTGGTAGCTCAAGTTATAAAAGGTTCCTACAGTATTCTCAAGACTTTGGGGCCCAGTGAAAAGTTTGAGGTGAAGGTTATATTCAGGGGTGCCCATCCCCTAAGAGCAAGGGCGCACTCCCCCTAAATATCGGGAAGACCCCCCCCAAAAAAAGTTAAAAATACCCCTCAAAACAGCCCCCACCCCCTAAAAATTTTAATGTCGCACTCTGCGCCATGACTAACCCCACCCCCCGCCTAGGTAGGCACCCCTGGTGTATTCGAGTAATAACTCTGCGAATTATCGAGACTCGACTGTGAGTAACTTCGATAGGACAATGACCAAACACAGTGACAGTAAATTAAATGAAAATCATCACCAAGGTTAGAAATGGGCTGTAAGAATATCATTATAGTCTCGATAGCTCGAAACTTATTACTCGAATATTTTTTTTATCTCGGAGTTTTGAATGAAGTGTGAAGGGAAAAAAGGGGGCGCTTGAAACGAGCACTGAGAACACTGCACAATAAAAAGCATGTTGCAAGGACAAATGTTTCAAGGGAGGGGCGATTGATTTCATTACGTATCCTTTACTACATATCTTGACCTGTTAGCATCAAAGATAGCCTAAAAAGGACTTTCTTGAACTTTTTTGAATATTAAAAATTTACCAGTGGGGATGTACCTCTCCCTTGTATTTTTCTGTGGTGTGCTGAGACAGGCTGAAAGTTGTAGAGGGTACTTTGCTGGGTAGTCGAAGAAATATACTGAGAAGCTGTCTGCATCGAGATTTTACAAAGCACATAGTGCTATAATACTGCTAAAGAAATGCAGAACATGTTGTTTATGCTGATGCAGATTGCATTCTATTGAACAGTAATGAGATGTTTATACTATAGTACAGCATGCTCTATGAATCCCCACCAACAAAAAGCCTTCGTGTTTTAACTGTCCTACACAATGTCGCCCGTTACCTCTTTCATATCGCATATCTGGACTGTGATGCTGTTATATATGCCCTTCTGACCCTTTTCAAAGCTTTTCCATATTCTTTGGTCACCTTGTATGTCGTATATCTTGTATCGTAACTTTACACCTCAGAGCCAGACTAACATGAGTCCAAAAATTTGGAATGCTCACTTTATTACTGCATTGAATGTAGAATATCATTCTGTGTCAACATATGAGATCCTAATTCTATGAAAGGTATTCCTTCACAAATATTTAGCTGCATTTAAAGAGCGCAAGTTCCATCCTTTCTATGCCTCAAACGTTTTCGCTCTCTCTTGAAAAGTAGCGAAAATGGACTAACGATAGTCTAGCTCAGAGGTACAGGTACTATAACCCTAAATTTAATTTAGGTGCATCAATACATAAATATCAAAACATTTTATTATTTTAGCATAAGCAGAACAGGTCACCAAATTAATTTTGTGTTCATTGTCTTTGGAAATCATAGTCGAGGGTGTACACACACAAATATCATTAGCAGTTAACCTTGAACAAAATTAGCAAGTTGTTTCTTGCATCCTATGATATGAGGATCCCATTCTTTCCTTCTGTGCATCTAAGATAAAATAGTTTTTTTTTTTTTTTTATTAAATTTATCTACTCTCAAATAATAGATATCAATTAGAAACCTACATCTAGTAGAATTTACACTTAAAACAATATTCCCTTTATCTCATACAAAATGGTTCTAAGAGAGAAAGGAAAAATAACTGTCTTAGAATGTATTAAAAATGAAGTGATTATTTAATTAGAGGGAGAAATGTATTGTTTAATTTATTATGCTAATTTTATAATTCCATTGAATTTTTAATTGAAATCCGTGTAATAATTGCACATAAAAGATTTAAATGCTGCATATATCTTGCAAGATTATTAAAAAGTGCTTTTAGAAATTGTTAATTATGATTTAGAAAATTCTTCTTACATTGCTTGCCTTTTGTATCTAATATATTTGTTTACGTTTTAAGTCATAACACATGTATATTTTTGTTTTTATTATGATCTGTAGTTCTAAATGGGAAAAAATGTTTGAAAAATGTTCTTTTCGGTGCACAAGCTAGAGTTTTGCAAAATTACTAAAAAGGAGAAACAAATTATTGTATTACTACATGCTTTTATTTAAAAATAATAACAATAATAATACAAAAAGCTATGGCTTTTTGCATTACCTCTATTAAAATTTATTTTTTGATTTAGATTACGATTTCTTTTGGCTTCACATTGTGCTTTGCACTTAAAGGGTCCTCCTGCGGGGATTCTGTTTGACCCTTTAGGCATTCTTTTCTTGAAATAGATGTCGGTTTAAGTTTTATTTTTCTACCTTTCCGTCTGGGTGAAAAAATTTTACTTATTAAATTTAATTTTTGATTCAATTCTGTGCCCGTTATGATATTGATTAAATAGCCAACTTTGTTAATTTTGTTTTGTCAATATTTTCATATGACACTAGTCTTTTTAATTCGTGTACAAATAACTGCTTATCTTCAGCTGAAGCATTAATAATTTGAGAACTAATAGAGGGAGCCTGTATTTCGTTTTTGATTTCTTTATAGTCAAGAGTGTCATTGCTTTCATTGACTTCACTGTCTAATATGACATTTTTAAGTTTCATCTCAGAGATGATGTTTCAGTTAAGTCAAAAAAAAAAAAAAAATAGGAGCTGGACATTTGGGACCTAAAGCAATTTTAGCTGATTCATGCCTATCGATATAATTAAGTTTGGTACTATTAGGCAATATAAGTCCATTTTTATCCTGCAGCAAACATTCCTGCGGCAATCGCGACTTGCGCGTGCGACTGGAAGGTTGGCGATGAATCCCTTCCCGAACTTTTCTCCTCGCCAATCGATCGTAGCGCCATCTGTGCGACCTGCGTATGCGGTTGTGTTTCTAAATTCGCGACCGGGACGGTGGTGATGCAGAGAGAAGCGATGAGGGGGGGGGGGATCACAGGAACATCAAAATCATCAAGTGAGAACAATAAGCAATGTGATTGCTCCAAAAAAAGATTTTGTATTGAATTACGCACAGTTCGCTCTACTAGAATCTAGAAAGTCCTTTGCTTTTATGCATTTTAGCATACAAGAAAAGCTGGCTTAAAGTCTGGTTGAAGACACCTAATATAAAATTTGTGTCTTTATATTTCTTCGAAGTTTGATCATATTTAATACTTAAACTAAATACATTCTCTAATGTCATTTTATCTCTGCTTATAAAATTTAATGTTTTTGATTAAACTCAATTTTCATCTCACAATATTTTTCCTCCGTAAAGTCGTAAAAAGATATTGCATTAAAATAACTAATTTTAAAAACTTTTATTAGAGAATTTCTGAAACTTCTAACGTTTTCTTTTTTACCACTTTATCATTCCTTTCCTGCATTGAACTAATTTTGCAGTTATCAATGATTTATCAACTTTTAGTTAAAATTTGTTTTATTTTTAGAAATGAAATTAGTTTCATTCCCTGCTGTCACTTTTAAAGTGAAAAATTGGTATGTTAAAATACATGTACTTTTTTTTTCTATTGTGACCACGCAATGGTTTCTCACTCATTTTAGCCGAACTTTATTTCCCAGAGACTGGCATGTATTATTTCATGTTGAACAGTTTTTCCATTATCACTCAATTTCGAAGCTCCGTTTTTTAATCATTGCTATTACTTTTTATACAGAATTTTTAAACTATTACAAATTTAGGAATATTTTGGAAACAGTATTACAGTAAATGTGTTGTGCTTGGAATATGCAAAATATTTTGCTGCACATTTTAACAAAAAAATTAAATGATTGCAAATACAATAGATATTCTTTATCGTCTGTTTTCAGCTTAAAAACTTTCTGTGAAATAGAATTTTGCAATAAAAACTGGCACCATAGGTGTCAGTTTCATTGTCAATTTTCAGATTTTTTCTGCAGTGTATATTTGACGATCAGGTTTTTCAAACCGTAAGAGGATGTGCTTTTCTGAAAAATGAATTGAAATGCAATATCACACTTGAGCAGCAACTTCTCCTGGATAGTCTTGACTGAAAATTTCTTACGAAATATAACACTATGCTATGAAGTTACGCCAAATATGTACTTCATATCTTCTTTTATCTCTCAGTGGAATATAAATAAAGTAATATAAATACCTTAAAAAGCAGGCTTCAAAATTAAAAAAAAAAGAACAATCAAAACATTTATGTTTTATGAAGTGAATGAAACGATTTTTACAACTGTCTTTAATTTCTTGTTATTCTTATGGTAAAGAACGTATAAGGGGGTTTTTTAAGGGGGGGGGGTGATTTCTATAGCATTTTTTTTATTTCACTTTTTCCCCTTGTAGCATTTTTAAGACTGCAGTTTTCGTCAAGTTTTTCATCATAATATTTCATAAAATTATTGTGTTCAGAAAATTCAATTTATTTTCCTAAATCCTTTATTTGATTTTTGAAACCATTAAAACACCTGTTCTTTAAACAAAATACTAAAATGTTGTGCACTCTTTTGCCGTGGAAAAAAAGTCCTTTATCAGAACAAAAGTTGGAACTTTACTCGGGCTAATAACTTAATTTTAGGAACAAATAAGATATATTCTCAACGTTTACAAACACTTGTGTAACAATCGTGTCTACAGTCTTAACTTGTAGTAACCTCTTTTTCCCTCTTTTTCTAAAAAATCATACTTAATTTTTTAATGTATATGTTACCGTTAAGGTATGTAATGCAGTAATTTTACATAGAACTAGCCGCCTGCGGCGACCAGCTGGTCCGCCTTTTTACGCCAGGGGAGCCGCCTTCGGCGACTGCATAAACAATTTAGCGACGACATTAATCAATGTTTTTCTCTATAAATCAGTATTATCATTCGTTTTTTTACGCCAATGTTGCCGCCATCGGCGGCTGCTTAAATTAATTTCATGGCGGTGTCAATCAATCTGTATCTATCTATATCATTAATAATTTGAATAAAATATTTTCTAGATCTGTCTCCAGTTTCGTCGTTTGGAATATTTTTAAAGGAGGGGGAGGGGAGACACAAACGAAGTACTCTTCATGCAAATTTTGTCGAATAATAACAAAAATCACTTCCACTTTTATGTGAAAGCATTGTTTTTTCAAAGTCATGGTGTATGTGGGGGAGGGAGGGGGGCATTGACACCCAATGTGCAAGCAGCCACATACGGCGGCTGTTTGGCTAACTTGTCATTTACTTTTTTACTTCAAGTTTGACGCCTTCGGCGGTTGTTTAAATAAATTTGGCAGCAGTATTATTCAATCCATCTCTATCTTTTTTTTTTTTGTGCCATTCACATTTTTACGCCAAGATTGCCGCCTTCGCCGGCTATCTACCTTTACAATCTATCTCTACATCTTCTTATCAATCTCTATTTATTTTGACCTCCTCACCCATTTCCTAATAAAAACAAAGAACACTCAAGCTGGGTCCCCAAGCTGGAAAAAGAAATAAATGCAATCCCTAAATAAAACAAAAAAAAAAAAAGGAAAGAAAGAAAGCAAGCGCTGCCGAAAAAACACGTGTTCATCACGTCAGAAAATGAAGTAAGCTATACAATAAAAAAAAAAGATTAACATTGCTTGCGATTAAGATTCCATCGTAAATATCGAATCGAAACCCAAGTAGTGACGTCACAGGCATAAAAGATTGAAGAACGCTTTTTTCGACTGATGCGTGAAAGGACATGATGTGTTCAGCATTAAAAATATTGTAAAAAAAAAAAAAAACTATTGCGTATTTTTAAGAACTTTTTTCTTTTGAAGAGGACGAAATGGTTTTACTATTACTAACTTAAATTTCAGAAATGAGGCTTTGATACTTCTCGCAGGATGATATTAGAAAAAAACAAAACCCAGGAAAACATGCAAATTAAAGGTTTTTTTCAAAAATTCATAAAAAATACAAAAATTGCTCTATCTTCAAATTTTTTTTGTTCATCATATTTAAAATTAAATTTCCGACACTATAGTATCAAAAATATTTGTCTGCCGCGATTGGTTCGGGGTCTGTGAGGTTAAAAGTACTAAAAAGTGCTAAAAATCACATAAAACATTAAATAACTTTTTTTCTAATTAAAATATCAAAAATCGAAGCCCGAGGTGCACAACTTCAGCAGAAACTACACCTGTATACCAAATTTCATCTTTCTAGGCCTTACCGTTTTCCCGGGATGCGCGCTACACACACACACACAAACATCTGATTTTATTATATGTATAGAAGATACTAGTTCATCCATAAAATAACTGATCGTGTCCGTTAAAGTGTGTAATATGTTATTAATTTGACGCTTTAACTAGTTATTCTATGAAATAACGAGGTATTCTATGAATAAACTAATGATAGACAATTTTTAAAAAAAAAGCAATTTCTCTCATTCATGCAGCGTATAAATGGTATTTATGGAAACGTACCATAAAATCATTTGTCAAAACAAGGATTACTAAAATGACACTTGGAATTACAAAGAACGATATTTGAAAAATATAAACATTTTTTGTTGACACACTGGGTTTTACACGAACATTTTGCACGATCATGTTCATAAATGTTGTAGGGGTAGAAGATAAATGTATTTGTCGTGCAAGATATATGATGTAGATTATTTTACACTTTAACGGGCTGCAGATCGTTATTCTATGAAATAACTAGTTAAACCATGAAATACAAGAGAGTTTTACACTTAAACGGACACGATCAGTTATTCCATGAAATAACTAGGTATTATATAACATAACGAATTTCATACTTTAACGGTAACATATATACTGAGTCAGAAATATCAATCTCCTGTATTTGTTGTTGCGGTGGGGATACAGTGAGGAAGGTCGTAATCGATCTATAGCGGTTTGCATAGTAGTCATTTACAGTAACTGCGATGGCGTGTCGCAGTGAGCATGTTCGTGTGTTGTGAAGGAGTGGATTTGTAACTCTAGTTTTTTAATGTAAACGAACATTGTAAATATCTTTTTCTTCAATGTTTGTTGCACCATTATAAAATTTTATACTTTTAATAAATATGACATAAATAACACGTTTTTACCCTTATTTGTTGAGAAAAATTTTTATAGTTTTTATTAAAATATAAACCCATATGTTTAGCAAAAAACTGCCATTTCCTTAACACTTCCAGTGCATTCACTTTTGCTTAATTTTTAAAATTTCTTCTGTCTATCTCTTCGTTAGATACGAAAAAGTGATATGACCCTCTAATTAGGAAATTATTAACTAAAAACATGTTTTATGGGTAAATGTTTGAGACATTCCCCCGAAAAACGTGCTCTTTGTCCCCTAAGTTTATTTGATCATTATTTCAAAGCCACATATAGCATGTAAGGAAAAGTGGGGTACAACCGGGACCCTAAGGTTTGCAATCTTTCAGAAATCAGTTTTTAGTATAAAGGAACAAAATTTTGCAAAAATATGCACTACATTTCTATTAATGCAACCACAGTTTCAAACCACAGTTTAGTGTTTCTTTTTTATTGTTATTACTATTTTTTTGCAAAAAATAGTATTTTACCCGGTTTTGCCCCACTAGTGGGGTAAAACGGGGAAGAAATGTTAATGCTACGGAAAAATAAAATAATTTAAAAGTTTCCACAGAATTCTACTTTTATTTAGTGACACATGTTAACAATTGTCATAACATACTAGAATAAGTATAAAGGGACATATATTGAGAAGTTGACAGAGTAAATTTAATTGTATTTACCTTTAATTTTTTGCTGTGATATAAAGCCTATTGACACCAGTCGCAAGTAAAATAATTATCTTCCTCTTCGGCCCCAGAGCAGCTTTCATCGGCCCACGACGATATTGGATGCGTTGGATACCTCACCACCCTTGGAATTGGAATAAAACTCATTGCAGTAAAAGCAGGCAGTATTGTCAAACTCTTCACAGGACTCATCCCTCATTTGCTCCTTCGGTGTTTCTTTTTTTTGGACGCTTTATTTTCTGTCTGTTTCTTTTTTTGCATCTTTATAGTGTTGTCTTTTCTTTGATTCGTTTATCTTCCTTTCAAGTTTTTTTTCTTCCGTCCATCGTTGGTCTTATTTTCATCATTTTTCTTTTTCATTTCTTCTAATTTTGCCTGAAGATAGGCTTGTATAGGGAGCCCGTCGAAAATGACAGTTTTTGTTCCATCTTGTCCTCCTTCGGCTGTGTCTTCCTCTCAGTGTATGGGGGTAGTACCCGGTTTTTATCTTCTGTTAGTACCCGGTTTTGCCTCGCACGTACAGCTTTCATAAAAAACATTACCGTCATATGACTATACAGAACGCTACAGATAATTACTTAGAATGATAATGAAGATGATTAAATGTTTTACAAAGATAGCTACATACCTTTACTGTTGCAGAGACAGGAACGTAGTATAATCCATCTAGTTTTGTTCAGAAAATTTAAGCAAAAACCACTCAATCAGAATTTTCTTCACAGGAACGAAAGAAGCGAATCTATTGCGTTCTAATTTAATGGCCACTGCTTTTTCATCAAGGTGGTAGGTAGTTCCTCTCTTGTCCACGCGATTGCAGCACTTTCCGGTTTTATCCCACTTTCCACTAGATTATGTTTTTGAAATTTATATAACAGTAATATGTTAAATTAATATGTTTGCAAAGTTTCAAATCTTTAGAGTGAATATTTTTTTCTCTACAGCTATTGGCGTAAATAAAAACTTTGAAAACGTGGTTATGAGAAAACTAAAAGTAAATTTCAGTTATTGCATTTGAATTTAATAAACGTCTTCTATTTTTTCAACAGTTCATCGATTTAAAAAAATGTGGATTTAGAAAGAAGATCATTGCTCCCTCTAAGTTTCTCAAAATCTATTTTTCTTTGAAAATGATTGTGTTTGCCTACCTTAAGTAATACTCATCAAGCATTTCGAACTTGGTCGACATGTTCTTACTCAGCGAGCAAAACTATTCACATTGAAAAAATATCCCGGTGTAAGATTTTTCTTGGCATCCTATCAGAAACTCGTTGTGCAGCTGTATAGTCTTGCTGGAAGAATATGATACTCGGCCTCGGCTTTTTTCAGAAGCGTTCATTTGCATTGAAGTATTTTATGCAGAGGGACATTAAGGATCGGAAAAATATATAAGGTTGCATTCTAGAATGCTAAACTTCTCTCTTTTTTGTTGTCTAAATATAGTTATTGCTACAATTTAAATATTTCAATTACCAAGTAGTGAAAATATAGAAGAAATGCATTTAAAAAAATCAACTAGTTCTAAATAAAATCTTAGGAAATTTAAGAGAATTTATCTTAGGCATCTTTCCATTAGCGTCACAAAAGTTGTTCTTCAAAATCTGCAATTCAAATAAACTGTAGGAGGAGCTGTAGTTTCCGGCCAATGGCTTTTGAAAGAGGTTAAACAAAGACGTACCAACTTTATCTGTCCAGTCAGGTTTGTGCCTTTCCAGCTCTAAATTCGAATGTTTTACTTCTTCGGATTATTTCTTAAATCACCGCAAGGTAGCGAAAAGCGGTGAATTATCTTCAAATTTGGGTACAGGAAATAGTTGCCCAAATTTGAGAAGAGCATGGCGATAGAAATTTAACTTCTGCTTAAGCACTTATACATAGTGATGAAATTAGCACAGCAAGGAAAAACAACGTTCAGGTAAAACATGAAGATCTAAGATCTGTGTAAAGCTTAATGGAAAAAAAACTCCAAATTTAGAAATAATTGCGACGCCATTTAGCACATAATAACATAAAAATAACAATTATTTTCAGAATTTGTAGCAATATTTTCACCAGCATACATAATTTTCCTAACATACAACTTCGAAATACAATAAAAATAGAGCTGATGTGTGCATCACGACATGGCTTCTTTATAATCCAATTTATTGTCATTTCCCCATTATTAGCATTTTTAATGTGATTCAATAATTTACTCCCGAAATATCACGAACAATAGCCAAATTAAAACTAGATTGAAAAAAAAAATCTCAATTTGTCGCCAAGTTCGTGACAAAACTTGGCGATCAAAATACTGGTGATATATCGCCAAGTGTCCGCCAAATTATAACACCATTTGAGTTTACATCGAAATTAACAATGATTTCCAACCAAAAAGGGGCAAAAGACCCCTTTAGAAACACCCGAATGCAACCAAAAAAGGAGTTGCACAACTAGATCCCACTAGAAGTTTACGTTCTAAATTTCAACTTTCTAGGACATACTATTCTTGAGTTATTTGACATATATACGCACATACGTACATACAGACGTCACGAGAAAACTCGTTGTAATTAACTCGGGAATCGTCAAAATGGATATTTTGCGTGTCTATATGTTCTTGGGCACTTCCACGACCACATCCACGTGTGGTCGAGTCGGAAAAAAAAACCCATCATTCATTCGGGGGTGAGAAAAATGGAAATTAAGGTCAATTTTTGAGTGAAAATATTTTCGCGAATACAGTACTTATTTTTTTGCAAAAGGAAGTAAAAAATCACGATTTAAAAATTGCTTGCATGGAAATTTTCACATCCCTGAATGTAAACAAGAGTTGTGTTCCTTTCTCAAACATTTCCTTCCAATACCGGTCTTTCGTGAAGAAAATCTAAAAAATCATGGCGTTGAATACACCATTTCATGAACGTGCTGATTACAGCGTGGGCTTGATTTAGAAAATAAATAAAGCGGAAAAAAGCTAGAGGAAAGCTTCTATACTTTTTATCTCTTTCTTTCTAGATCCAGGTCTGAAAATACGCTCCGAAAAAAATAAAATTGATAGAACGAAATAAATCCCTTGCGTAATAAAACGAAAAAAAAAAAAGAATGCATGTTCTTGATTAAAAGACTTTTACATTCAGCATTGCATTTCATCAGGTTTTTATTCGTTGAAGCGTATTTGTTTCCCGTTGAATTTAATTAACTTTACTTCATTTAAAATGGTTCGAGTTTTAAGAAATTCGTCCAAGAAATTCGTAATAAGAGAAATCACTATTTCGTATTTTATGAGATTCAGCGAGATGTGATTTTCTTAAAACCAAATTTCAAATTTATCAACTTTTCTTGTATTTTCTTTAACGCTGTCAGTGTTATACCATAAATAAAATTTTAAGCAATGTCCTACAAAAGAAAAATACTGGTGTCATTTTGCGTACAAGGAAAATACAAAGAAACATTTCTTTCATTTGCATCGCTTATGTTAGACGTTGTTTAATGAAATAATAACATTGACACTAACATGTTTCCATTACATTTTAAAAAATTGTGACTGCATTTTGCGAGCTTTTTAATATATGTTTACTTAGAAACGTCGTAATCTTCAACTGAAACTCACCTACGTCTTTTTCCAAACTGAATTTACTTTCAAGAAAGTTATAAAGCTGTAATACGTCCAAGGTTTGTGTGCGTATGTGTGTTTGTGTTTTTTTAGCAAACAATTGGATCATTTGAAAATACTTTATTAAACGTATTTAGAACAGTTTAGATACTAATTACTTTTATTAATAAACATACACTGCTATTTAAAATACCAAAACACATAATTTTAAGCTATTTTCAAGGCATTCGCTTTTGTAAAGCTATTTAAAGATATACCAATTCCAATGTACCTGCATGACTCAAATCATATCTATTTCTAATTAAGACACTAGGAATAATAACATACTATAAGTGTAGTCAAAGAATAATAATTGTAATGACAATTAAATTTTTCTGATGACTAATATAATAAATTGAATGAAATAATAATTAAAGAATTGAATTAAATAAGCAAAGTAATTGTGTCACGTTTTAAATGAGCTCTGTTTTACTTTTTAATAATTTTTGTATATTAATACTTCGTAATTTAATCAATCAAATTATGTGTTCAGGTTTTCTTAATTACCAAAACCGGTGTAGTAAAGCAATTCAAATTAATGTATCCATGCAGTTTACTATTTGCAGTTTACTATTACAATTATAGTATTTTCTCTAAAAATTTCATAAAGTTAAGATTCAGAACAATATCACAAAACTGGCAGAGTCACAAAACTGGCAATGTTTTTGCGGGGAACTAAAAACTGCTTATCTTCCAATTTCATTTCACTGTTCGTTCAACAATTTCATTTGTCTGTTTAATTATCCACTATTATTGATAAATAATATGAACTAAGCTGTATAAACAAGTGAAATATTCTTATAAACGGAAAGCATTTTTTCGAACATAGTTTCTAACAATATACATTCTAAAAAACATCCAACTGATGGAAGTAAGGAAAATACTTTTAATATCAAATTTAAAAATTAGCGATATTAGAATTAAAAAAAAAATAAAAAATAAAAATGCTAAGTTGTAAAATTCTCTCAATTATAAAATGCTACATGGTATGCTTGTTTCACTAATAACCAGATAGTTTTATCTTTATTTATTATTTGCACATTTGTTTATCAGTAATTCGAGACAAACAGTTTTCTTTTTGGTTAACAAAGATAACTTAATACTAGATAATCATTAAATATTCAGGTAATTTATATATGCATATGAGAAAAGATACTAGTAGTTTAATGCTTACTTTTGTTTTGTCTATATCTTACTTAAATTATTTAAACTAGGTATTGCAATTTACATTAACTTTCGGATACTTTTCGAAACTGCAAAACCCCATTTTTTTGCAGACTTTGCTGCTTGAATACATAAATATCGCGCTGTTTCTCATATTAAAATACTTTTTTTTGCGTTTCTCATTTCGAATTCCGAATGATAATTTTTGTTTGAAAGTAATCTTAAGAAGTTTTGTTTTTAGAAATTATGAATTAATCCTTATTTATAATGTCATGTAGTCACGAATAAATTTTTTGTTTTAAAATTCGCACAGTACCGAATTTACTGCGATATTTTGTTCTCTATTTTAGCCATGCTTTTGAATATTTTTAACCATCTATGTAAACGAACTTACGTATAAAATGAGATTCTTGAAACAAAAGGGGAAATTGAATTAGTTAATTAATAAAAAGGCCTTAAAAATAATTAATTTAAATGTTGCTGAAGCATGGAAATGATCATGTGATGAAGCTATAAAAGTGTCATTCCATTTCTGGATCTGAATATGTTCTAAACTGCTTTTTTCGAGGGGAGGGGGAAAGGTTTTAACATAGCAAGAGTATGTATCAATTTACTTAATTTGTTATTATTCAATGTAATGCAACATTGTGCAAAAATAAAATATTTTTTGATTGTAATTTTGAATAGAGTCAATGAAATAGTTAATGTTTATAATATGCTTTTTTTAGTTATAATTGCTGACTGTAGACCGTATACATGTTTATTAGTGTAGTTATTTGCTTGTGCATGTGTATGGGGGGTGGGTGTAGTAAGCAATGGTACAGTTTCCGTAACCATCTTTTTATTTAGACCCGTAACAATTCAGAGATTATCGTGCTGTTTTTCTTATCCTATCCCTAGTCTAAGCGTTTTAGCAAGGTTCAATTACTGCCAACGTAAGCCTCTTAACAGAAACTGTCTAAAGGATTACTACTGAGGCGAAATCTTAGCTAAACATCCTGTGTATTTTAAGCTTTAGAATCTAAAATGATTTTCTTGTCCTAGAAAGAGTTTTTTCTAATGTTGACACGTCAGTAAACATTCTCAAAATAGCATGTTTAGGAGTAGTGATATTTTTTGTCAAATGTTTTTTAACAATTTTTTTTACGCTTCAGATCAAGTTTTGGGGAGTAAATTTCTAACTATGGTACGCTAACAAGTTTGTACTCTATTTAAACAAGCTGTTTAAAATATTTTAGAACTATTGTCGAACCTTCTGTCAGTCACTGAAACGTCAGCCATTTTTTTCCTAAAATTAAATAGCTGCATATTTATTTTTTTAACAATGTTGTTTACTTTTATGTTACACGTTATTATGGACATAAGTGGCGAAAGGCAATGTTATCATTAATTTTGATCCATAATAAATACATAAAAATGAATTATGGTGTCACTAGATATATATTTGCATCAGAAGAATTATTAAAACTGTTTATATTATCACAAACCATCGAACTTGAGCCATAGAAAGTTGGATTTACTAGAGATGCGTTTCAAAATGATCTTGTTGGAAGAAAGAGGGGCTGATCTTGTTTATATTTCAAGAGAATTAAAACCCTTTGATTAATATATGGAAAATGTAAGATTTACACAAATTTATGACAATATTTAAAATATTTATAGAAATTAATGTGTCACATTTCAATCCTTTGGAGTTTAGCGTCACGATAAAGCATAGCATTAGGAAGTATACTGCAAATATATATATATATGTATATATGTATGGTAATTATACCCAATTAAAACGAAGAATACTGGACAAAACACATTTAATATTACAAACCAAATTCAAAATAATAGAATAGTTTTAACGTTTTAGAAAGAAATTTCTAACCTGTTATAAGCGCAAATTAGGTAATTAAATGAACGTGCCACCTTTCTTAGACCTTTAAGTGCACATTTCATTTCAAATATACTTAATTAAAAATAATCTTAGATAGAATAATCCAAAAGTTTATAGTGATGATAGTTTACATTGAGTCACAAAATTAAAATATTTTAATTAAAGGCTGAAAACATTTTCAAAAGAAGCAATGTCAATACTTGAAAGCGTCATCTATTGCTGGATTCAATGCTTTAATACTTTCACACACGGATTCTTTCACCTATTTACATTCATCACTTATGATACTGTTTCCATGTCCTTCAATGCGGCACCAACTCAATTTTTTTGGCGGGCAACAGGTCTTGAACCGCTTTCTTTGGATTTGATGGTACCAAAAATTCTTGATCATATTGAGATCGGAAAAGTTGCTTGACCTGTTTAATATCAAAATACCTCAATCTGTGTAAAATCTACCAGTTGATTTGTCTTGGTTCTCTGTGTCAGACGGAGAAGAATCTTGCTGAAAGATAAAATGTGTCACTGAATGTGTCACTGCTGTGCCTTAGATGAAGTATCATGCAGTATTATTGACAAATAGCGGAAGTCACACATTGTTTTATTTTAAGATACATACAATCACTCAATTTCAGCAGCCCTCATACACCCACACACCAAGAAGGATTCGTCAAATTTGAGAGAACGTCTTACACCAGATTTCTCACACGCTTTATTTCTTAAAAGTCAACCCCGAACACCTTTTTTATTCAGAGATATTTCAAAAAAAGATTCATCACTGAATATAATACTTGTCCCACATTGTTGCCCCTGTATGAGCTCGTCTTTGCTCCTGAAGAGTCGTGCACGTTTCTGCTTCAAGTTCATCTTTGGTCTTGCTTCGTAGATCCGCAATTTCAACTGCTGTTTATGCAACCGTTCAAGTGTAGATGGCGTGGACACAATAACTATAGATTCTTTCCAACACTTATGGACGTAAGAAGCCTTTTTCAACGAGTGTTTTGGACGATTCACTGTAATTTG
This sequence comes from Uloborus diversus, assembly GCF_026930045.1. NCBI lineage: Eukaryota > Metazoa > Arthropoda > Arachnida > Araneae > Uloboridae > Uloborus > Uloborus diversus. The sequence goes on from NW_026557765.1 coordinate 6,960,172, forward strand.
GGTTCATCTCTGCCAGTTGTTACAATTTTGCTACCTCATTTACTTCGGTTACTTTTAGTTGGTCACTCCTTCTATAATTCTTGAACTCTTACGCACCATAGATTGTAAATAGTTCATTTGAAATTCAATTCATGCTTGTGACAAACTATTGGTTAAAAGGTATGCAAATATTTTCGCTACTTTTTAAAATTCTCATTGAACTAGATGAGATAGACTAATAGATTTTTCTAATTTTTTGACCATATAAAAATTAATACAATATTTTCCAATGTGTTAATGATCCATAAGTTTTTTAAAGTAATATCTAAAAATTTGTTAAATTTGATTTATCCATTCATGAATAACGCGTTTTATTCTTTTAAATTTGCATGCGTTCATTTTTAACGACTGAGACACAAATTTTGCTCAAACAGTTCAGAAATTCTATTTTGAAATTGGGTTGTATAAATAGTACATATACGAACATAAATACGACCATAAACACATCACAAACACAAAACCAAAAGTCAAAGTTCGGCGTCTAAGGCCATCTTAACATAAATTTATCCTCCAATAACGTCTCGCGACTTGAAAACAGACTTTTACTCATTTAAAAATGCATAAAATTTCTCTTCTGCTTAATTTTCCTCCTTTAGTCTTTCCAAATTGTAGGAAAATATCTTCTAATGGGGTATTTTTATGGGCTTTCCTTTAAAACTAATTTTGAGAAGACAGATCAACTATTTCGTGTAAAAGGGATCTTTTTTTAAAAATCCTTTGTAGGTTTTAAGGTTGGCGAACATCCTAATTTTCGATGAAAAAAAATCGATTTTGAGATTTTGAGAAATTTAGAAATCAATAGTGTTCTCGACTTTCGAAATCAGCAAGTGTTTTTTTTAATCGACAAGTTATTGAGAAAACTGGATGATATTTACTAAACTCGAATGCACTGCTCGAAAGTTATTTTTTCTTTCTTTATTTTCTCACAACCACGTTTTTAAGTTTTTATTTACGCCGTCAACTCCAGCGAATAAAGTATATTTTTTAAAGATTTGAAACTTTGCAAACATAGTAATTGAACAAATTACTGTGATATAAACCTCGAAAAGTTAATGTACATGCAATATGCGGTTTTGAAATAGTAATCAATTAAACTGTGGGGCAGAAAGCATGTTTTTCGGGGGAAATGTTCAAACATTTACCCATAAAACCTGCTTTTAGTTGATTATTTTCAAATTGAAAGGTGATATCACTTTCTGATATCTCACAAAGAGATAAACACAAAAAGTTTTTTAAATTATGAAAAAATGAACGCTCTGGAAGTTTAAGGAAGTGGTGGTTTTTTGCTAAAAATATGGCAGGAAAAAAAACTTATCGATTTTTTTTTTCAACAAATAAGCAATTAAAATGTGTTATTTATGTCATGTTCAATACTCGTATAAAGTTTCATAAAGGTGTAATGAATATTAAAGAAAAAAAATTTTATTACAGTGTTCGCTTACCTTGAAATTAAAATTAGATCAGTTCGGTACTCAAAAATTAGCATCCTGCCCAATTTGTGCACTATCCGAGGTAAAATGCAGATTTGTGTACGGAACATAAATACATACACAAATATATATATATATATATATATATATATATATATATATATATATATATATATATATATATATATATATATATATATATATATATATATATATACATATATATATATATATATATATATATATTAGTTCCTGTTTTATATGTGTGGTAACTTTTTTAAATATTTGGTAATTTTCTATTAAATTTGTCTTTATCTAAATATATAGACATTTGAGATAAGAGAACTAGACTTGAAGGAGTATAAAAAAACGTTTACAAAAACATTTTGAACATTCCTTTTTAAAAAATATTTTAAAAATTAGAGTTTGTATGTTTTTTTTTATCATCCGTTCGCACCTTAATTTCGTAAAAACTTGATTAAAAATCTAGTTTCTTAACATTTTAAAGTTACTTCTCTACAGTGTAAAATTTTAAAAAAGTACCCAATTAATAAGCTTTAACATATTACTTTTGAAGAGAAATGATAAAACATTAACGGATAAGATAGAAATAAATTTATTTCTCTATCTTTATATTCATTTCGTCTTTCTCAAATCTAATCTCGAAAATAATTCAAACTTGAGCTGGCGCTTTGATTTCCCGATCTTTTTCTATAGAATATCAATGATCGGTATTTGTTTTGACAGGACAGGCTTAAATGATTTAAAGTCCCTTTTATCAGACTTATTTATATATCCTTGGTCTTTCTACACACTTTTCTTCCTTTTCCCAACTTCTCCTGCTCACGAAAGTCAAGGCGCTCTCTTCCCAACCGTAAAAGTTTAACGATCGGCACGCCACCTACTTTGTTCGATTTTCTCACTCTTTCTGCGCCTCCTCCATTTCGCGGCCAGACGATTTTCGAGATCTGTTTACACCAGCTGCTCACCCATAACATGAACGAGACAACCCGGCAAACTTTTTGTTTCGGCAACAGTTGCTTCGACCATTCGGAGAAATATTAGCAATTACACAAACAATTGTTATCTTACAGATATGAATATAAATATTGGTGAAAAAATGAAACTTTATTAGTTCATTGAGAAGTGCAATTTGGATTCGCTAAAATATGTGCGTGCATAAATTAGGTGGAAAACAAATCCGTGAGTAATGTTAGGTTTGAAATTTATGTATTTAGATAATATTAAACTGGAAAGATTTAATTTATTTATTTTCATGAAGTAAAATAGTTTGAAGTTTTTTCTACAGTTAATAGTTAATATCAATGATAAATCGGCTGCTATTTCTCCTTGCGTTAAACAATCAAGAAAAACCCAAGTTCGTTCTCGGTACTAATATACATTAAAGAGTAATACACACTAATTAAAATTAATATACACATTTATGTATTTTAATTTAATACTTAAAAATTATATCAAACTCTCAGTTTTGTATTAAGTCCGTTACAAACCTTTTCCTTGACATCCGTACAGCAACCTTAAACTAAACTATAAATAAGTCTTAAGAATGTGTTTTATTTAAATTGTTTAAGGACAAAAATAAATATCTAAATAATAATAAAATAAATGCCATTGCGTTACTAATGAAAAGCTATAATTTTTATTTAGATATACATTATATATAATTAATTTTATTTCCCGAGTTAGAAAATTTTTCAAAGGCATATTTTCATTTGAAATAAATAATTCAAATAGATGCAAGTGCAGCTTTTTCATTTCATTTTCGGTGATTTTAAGTTATGTCTCAAAGTAAAATTTTCAGTTAGCCATGAAAATTGGAAGCTTTAGAAAAATGAAGAAGCGATATCTTTTGTGGGAAGAATTCTGGTATTTTCAACGGTGAGCTTAATGCCTTTGTGCATGTGTACCATCTGTTGCGAAAACTATCAGAATTAAAATGTGAGTCTCAGCTTAAGTGTTCTCAAGAGATAAATTGATTTGAAAGATGAAGTACGTCTTTGAATATTTCCCAAATGAATTCTTTTAGTGCTTGTTACAGAAATTTTTCAAGAACATGCATTATAAAATACTCTACAGTTCTATTACAAACTATTAAAAGATATCTCTATTCATTATGGTTATTCGAGCGCACTTGTCATCTTAAGAAAAACAAAATTTGAAATAACAGGAGTTTTCTGTGAAAATGTTATTTCTTCAAGCCTACTGGTACTAACTGAAATAGTGAATCACGATACTGAACTGGCAATATAAAAAATTGACTTTCAAAAAAAAAACTTAGAAGTTCCATTTACTCTCTTACGTTTAAATCCTAGTTCTAATTTTACCTTGCCTACATGTTAAGCAATATGGAAGATAACGATACGTACAACCAGGATAATGTCACAATGGTATTTCCTGATATTACCATGTTTGAGTTCATTACAGAAGGCGTGGTCTTGACAGTTCTTGGCGTTATGGGTATTTTAGGAAATATTATATCCCTGATTATCCTTTCAAAACCTGAAATGAGAGCTTCAGTTAACTGCGGTCTCCAAGGACTTGCATTCTTTGACACCATCGTGTTAATTTCATCAGTAACTATGCTAGGGTTGCACAAACTCGGATACAAAATGTTCATACTCTACCGGTATACGTTCGAAATATTTCCATTCGTTGTGATGGTTGCTTACCCTATTGGTCTCATCGCTCAAACTGGTTCAGTCTGGACAACCGTTGGTGTAACAGTCGAGAGATACGTTGCTGTGTGTCATCCACTCAAAGCCCGCTTCCTGTGCACGTACAGAAGAGCTAGGGTTTTCAATATCCTAATCGTAGTTTTCGCTGTCTGCTACAACATTCCACGCTTTTGGGAAATAGATGTGCGCGAAGTGCTTGACCCATATACGAATACCAGCGGTTACGTGGCAAGGCCGAGTGAGTTTCGCATGAATAAGCTTTATTATAAAGTGTATTATATATGGTTGTACTTATTTGTGATGTACTTTATACCATTTCTGACATTAGCTGTGCTGAATATATTCATATGGAAAGCTGTACAGCATGCCAATAAGGACAGACAGAGACTTACTAGACGGGAAGAAAAAGAAATAGGACTTGCTATGATGCTTATTTGTGTTGTTGCTATTTTCTTCGTGTGCAATATCCTCGCTTTGCTGATAAACATTCTGGAGTGTTTTGACATCGTGATTCCAGCACTTGTGCGTGTGTCCAACCTACTAGTCACATTCAACTCTTCTATAAACTTCGTTATTTATTGCATATTCGGCCAAAAGTTCAAGAAAATGTTTCTTCACATGTTTTGTGGATTTCGTCGTTCTAAAAACCAAAGTTTTACTAGTACGCTGCAAGTAACTCATACCGAGACTTTGCGTAGTGTTGCACCCACGACCTCAAGAGCTAAGTCGCTGACCTCAAATGGTAATTCTCAGTCAAGTATTTTGTAAAACGGTATAACAAATTTTTATAGAAAATTGGTGCCTAACCTACGGCTTGCAAGCAATACGAGACCGTCTGAACTTATTCGTGTGGCCCGGTGCTTCGTTTAAAGTTACAACTAAAAAACTAAGTTATATAAACTTCCGAAGCAACTTAGAGTTTCAATTTCGTCTTAAGTATATAATTATTGCACACTTAGAGTCAACTAACTTAATCATATCGGTGTGGCTAGTTATTAAGTAGTCTCTTTAAGGTTTTTATGTGAAAAAAATTTGGATTTCAGGTATCTCAATGGATTCAAAAATTCATCAAACAAGCAGGAGGTGTTACCTCCTGCACGCTGAAAATCATTGGAAAACCGGGAATCCTATTTTTTTTTTTTTTAAATATAAACCTTGAAGTGGTCACTACTAAAGTACTGTGAAACGCTGGTCACTACCGGTGTGTTTACCTTAGTCAAGAATTTGTTATTAAAATATTTGTTTGATACAATTAGCATGTGGTAGTTATAACAGTTCTCGGTTTGTAATTTTCCTTCATTTTCCGTGTTTTCCGATGCTATCTAGACAAAACAAGCAACGATTTAGTTGTATATGTGTTCTGGCTCAATAAGTCCATCTTAATATCAAGAGCGGTCATCGGATAAACAGGTTAGGCACCATTGCTATAGAATTATAGCTACTCCAAAATTTTGCATTAAACATAGCTCAGAAAATTAACTTAATATTACTTTTTGTTTTGACTTAAATGAGAAAATAACTGCAACATGTTAAATACCTAAAAATCTGCATACATATTTATGTCGAGCTTATTTAAGATTTTTACTGTATAATAATGCGTTGACAACTTTTTATTTAGTTGTTTTCTTTGTGGGGAATTTTAGTTGTGCTCTTAATTTACTATTAAACGCACAGGACACGTCTTCGTACATCATTGCCATGCCGTTAAAAGGGAAGGAAATCTTGCATAAGTATAAAAGATGATATCTACATGAACAGGTATTTATTTCAATATATGTATGATTGTCAATACACATAATTTCACTCATTCACAGCATCTTTTGCATATATTTAGCCTATCTCTTTTTCACTAATAAAGAGAAACATCACATGCACTTCAAAGCTTTATTCATGGTTTAGACGTAACTTTCACTTTCACTCATTTATTTATTTTGTTAATTTCAAAATTGCAAATTTAGGCATTAAAATATATGAATTGGTATGAGTTAAGTCAAACAGGTTCCCAACCGGTGGTTCGCGAACCCCTGGGGGTTCATGCAAAAAATATTGTAATGGCGGAGCTTTAAAATGTCTGTTTCTGGTAAAGTCTTATGATCAAACAAAATTCGCTCATTTTTTTATTTATTTGTCTCTTGCACATCCGATACTCTTATTAATAAAATATTTAGGTACTTCCTGACATATTTTACATTTAAATAGTTTAATATGTCATTGCAAAGCTTCGGTTTTAGCTCTTACATTGAGAATGAAAGCCCTAAAGCTATGCTAAAAAAACTATACTTATGAATACAATGACTTCAAATGAAAAGATTTGAAAACGTTCATTTCCTCAGAAACTTTTAATCGGAAAGATTGATTTAACTTGATGAAAACATTACAAAGAGCATATGCGAGCGTCTAAAGTATTTTGATGTTTAGTTTCTTTATCACTAATTTGAGTCTGAGGAAGAGCTATTGCTCTGCTCTCGTGTTAAGGGGGTCCGGGACACATTTTGAAATTTTTTTTATTATGTACTTTAGAGTTTTGAAATTTTTTGAACTGATTCATCATTTATTTAATAAGCAAAATCATAACATAAATATGAAAAAAAATATTTTTTTATTTAAATTTAATTAGTTTTTCTCAAAAAATGGGGTTGATTTAAATTGCCATAACTCAAAATATTGTAGGTCAATTTTCAATTTTTTTTTCAAAAAAGTATGCACAAATATCTAAGCTTTAATTTTTATTATGCGATTTTAAAAATATTGATTCAATAAAAAATAAAAAATATTTGAAGAAAAATTTCGAAAAATTCGAAGATACTTTTTTTTTTTTTAAATCATAATTTTTGCAGTAAACGTTTTTTTTCAAATTCGCCGAATAAAAATTAAAGTACATTGCTTAAAAAAGATATGCTCCAAGTTTCATTACTTTATCTCTATCGGTTCCTGATTTATAAGAGTTTGAATGCAAGAAATCGGGAAAAATTGCATCATTGAGAAAAACGCGTTTAAAGTTTTAAAGTTATGTACACTTTCGTTAGATGCATGCAACAAAAATAACTATAACTTTCGTTCTATTTAAGGTAGAAACAAAATTCAAACGTCCTCTTAAGCTGAAAAAAACGGAGCAATTTTTCAAATTATAAAAAAAAATTACAAAATTTGAGGATTTTTGTGTCCCGGACCCCCTTAAGTCAAAAATGCATAGAAGTTTACGCTGTTGTTTGTTGCTGTAACTTTCACACTATATATTCTATAATTTATTTTGAGCTTCATTCTCAAAAAAGGGAAAAAATAGCTAACAACTCAAAAATACCATATCAAAACTTAATTACTATAAAAAGTTTTCGTGGGTGAAAGTTTTGCAGTGTGAAGTATAAGCAGTAAAAAAAATAAATAAATCATCAGAATTTAACCATAACACTTAATTTGTGCTCTATGTACATAAAGAATTTATGAAATTTGTGAAGAAAATGTCCTTTGTGGTAAGTGAGAAAAAAAATTATTTGTTTTGTTAAAAATTACCTTTTGTGTAAAAATCAGAGTGAATGCGTGCTTTGAACATAGACGCTTCTATTATTTTTCAATATACGCATTTTACTCCGCAATTATAGCATAATTACGAGAAAATGCATCAGCAATCAAACGATTAATGCACGTATTATGTCTCCCAAACAGCTAGGTTTGTAGTCCTTTTCAAGAAAATTTAAACCTAGTGATTTTTTTTTCATTTTACTGCAAGAAAAAAAAGTTCATGTACTTGATCTGAGACATTTTTCTGAAAGATAATTTAAAGCTAATTCTTCATTTGACTTTTGATTTAGTGATAATAGGAATACCTTTGTGTCAGAAAAATTTCAGCCAAACTTTATTCTTTGTTAAAAAATATTCCATTTTCAAACTTTTTAAAAAATTGATTAAAGTTTAACGCAGAACAATCAGTGTTAATTTTTTGCTGAATTTGTTTTGCATTCATTTTTAAGCAACTTTATCCTCTTTGTTCCACAAGTATTCCATTTTCAATTTTTTTTAAAAATTTGATTAAAGTGCAACGCAGGGCAATCAGTGTTAACTTTTTGCTGAATTTGTTTTGCATTAATTTTTAAGCAATCATTTTAGTTCGTAGCAATATTTGTAATTCTATATTTTGTAATTTTCGCTCTTGTTTCCTTTAACTATGGAGCATTATCAAAGAAACAAAAAAAAAATCTCCCAAATTTTATTGTCTATGTGTGTGCGCGCGCTTTTTCTTCTTTCTAGTACTTGTTACTTATTACCTAGTACCCAAAGGGTCCTCCAGTTTCTCCGAATTCGAAGTTTGGAAGGGGTTCCATAGGGGAAAAGATTGGGAACTGCTGACTTAACTCATAATACGGACTTTCACAAAACTGCTCGTTTTTAGAGATAATTATTACACTACAACTTTACTTTTTTTGCTTTAATTTTTGCGTTTTACGGAATGTTAATGTACTAAACTTATAGTTATGAGATTTCGAACAAATTGAGGTATAAAAATTCAGATTATGTCATTTTCTCTCGTTTGGCGCAAAAAACTATGCCTGCAGATATATTATGTCTTACTCACTCTGTTTTTGGTGTCAACAGAAATAAATCCAGTTTTCTAAGTGTGTTTGTAAATTATTACATTTTATTCTTTAAGCTATACATTGTTTTGGATTTATATAAAAGATGGAATTCGGATAAATTCCATTTGTTTTATTTACTCTAATTTCTTCACTCTTTAAGTTTTTTTTAAAATATTTTTCATATTTTATAAATTGAATTTCACCAGGTTGTTTTAAAAATCTCTTTACATTTTATTTAAATAACTTACAAAACTAATGTCTGTATTTATACAAGATAAAAAATTAAATTTAGCATCAATTGAAACTCGAGCATATTCTGCATACATTAAAGCTTTGTGGTTGAAGTACAGACGTATATGTGGTTACATTTTGCTAGCTTGCAAGACAAGGTCTTTTTAAGGAATGTTATCCAAAACATACTTAAGCACGATATCATGAACTTCAAACTTACCGGATGCAGCTTTTTTTCTCCACATACAGTTTTAGAAATTTAAGTTAACTACTATGTCAGTCACTCTGGAATACTTTATTGAAAAGTACATGGTACTGACATAAATACCATATACTGACTGTCAATATACTTTTTAATAAGCAAATTAACTATCATTTGCAGAAGTATATTAATTAATGAACCGAAAGTTTAAATTTTATGAACAGAATGAATACTGGCATTTCAACTTTGGCAGATACTGATAAAAAGGAAATTATCTGACAACTTGATGGAGTAAAATTTTAGTTAATTGTGGTACATTTCTTCTTATGTGACAAGCATTTACTTTAGTGGAGTTTTACTGATTCTGATTTGTAACTTTTTTTAAAGTTGTTCTTTTTTAATTACTCTTGTTCAACTCATTTAAACTGAGTTTTAGTTCTCATAGATTATCGCTAAATAATTTTACAGGAATCAAGACATATAGTGTTTTATTTGAAATTCCTTCTTTTGTAATGTAAATCACTAAAAAAATCGTAAAAACTTAAAATAAACGAAATAGCTTACCACCAAAATTTTTCGTGCATATTAAATTATACCGTTGAAGTTAAAAAATCAAATATATATTAATTATTTTATTTCGTTAATCAGTATTAGCAGATCATATAATAAGCTCATTAATGTTACGATCGTCTCCAAGTTACAAACTCTTAGATGTGAATAACATAAATACTTCTTTATTCTGGCGTTCAAATATGATTGCCAACAAAACCGGAAGATAACAAATTATTGGTCAACTGCTGAAAAATATTTATAGTAACATTTCTACTTTCTTTTTCAAGTGATTAAAAAAAACGCAGTTTGGTGATATTATGAGATTACATGCAATATATATACCGACAGCATGTGTATTCCCACCAGAGACTGCAGTTTCGTCCTTGTTTGGGCTCATCAATTTGGAATAGGTGATAACCTACTTACATACAAATGTCCTATTGAAGCTGAGAGGGCCAACAAACAGATACATAATTTTAATTTAACTCACAAGCGAAGGACATGGTGAGGTTCAACTCGTACACTGATGAGTCCAAACAATGATAATTCTGCAGTCGCTGGATCTTAGAGCAGGGGTATAAATGGGGGAAAGCAAGTCCTATCATTGGCTTAGCAAAAGCTGAGGCTACGACTACAAGTCACGTGACTTAACAACCACGAATGCTTGACACGTTTTGGGTGAAACTAGAGAAAGAAACCTGATTTTTTCCAATACTTTGCTTTAAAAGCTATCACGTGACTTGGGGGTCTTTGGTTCACGTTAGAAAGTTTTTACTTCCTCCATTTTATCTCTTCCCAATGCTCTGGATTGGATAACCGTGTCGTCGGTGTATTTCATGCATTTATGCTTTTGCCCTGGTTTAGTGCTATAACTTACTAATGAAACTAGTTAAATTAAGAGGAAAGTTTTATATGAATTTTGTTGCAATCTTTAATGATTGATTTTAAAGGAAAAAAAAAAACACGCAGGATATGCACATTCACTGTTCGAGTGCAAGTTTTTCACTGCTCTAGGTTCATCCAAAAATTACGGTCCAAATATTACAATCTCAGTATTTTTAGACACTACAAAAATAAATAAATAAATAAATAATAATAATAATTTGAATTTTGACTCTCTTGAATTCAAATTATGTTTTTCGCAATCACGAGTGTGTGTGTGTGCATGTAGGCGTGTGTGTTTATGTGTGTGGGGTATGTGTGTATGTGTGTAGGGAGTATGTGTATGTGTGTAGGCATGTGTGTTTGTGTCTGTGTACAGGTATGAGTGTGTGGGTAGTTGTGTGTATGAGTGTTTGTGTGTGTGTGGGGGGGGAATGTGTATGTTTGTGTAGGCATATGCGTTTGTGTCTGTGTGAAGTCATGAGTGTGTAGGTAGTTTTGTGTATGTGTAGGTGTATGTACGTATGCGTGTGGTATATGTGTGTGGGTGTATGTTTGAGTGTGTATGTGTTTGTGTGTGTGCGTACGTGCGTTTATGTATGCGTGTCAAAAAAAAAACTCAATAGCAGCGTTGAAAAACATGAAAATAAAATTTCGTGGGGGCATAGATTTTGATATATGTAAATAATATAGAATTGCATATTTCAATCCTTATTTTCAAACCTTGAGCAAGCAGTATTGGTCATTAACGACATTAGGGGATAGTTTTGTGCCTTGAGGACACTGCTAATTTCTATGAATCTATATTTAGCAGCCATGTTTTTGTAATCTCTAATAGTCACCTTTACCACTAAATGGTGCCATAGTAACAGTCAGCATCAAATGAGTAAAATTGACAATTTTGTGAGAGAAAGAAAATATTTTATTTATTTTTATTTCATTTTCTATCTTTGTATTTCTAAATTTAATCAACTGAATTGTATTCCGTTATAAAAGAAAAGTACTTGAAATATTTTGCTTATGAGAAAATAATGATAGTGCATCTAGATTGACCATCATTTTGGTTTTTCTTAAAGCACGTAGTAATTGTACTTTGGGACAGTCAAACATTTTGTACCTTAGGACGCGTACCAAAGTACAACATATGCATGGTTCTTAATAATTGAGATATATTAAGGAGCATGGAACAATGTTCTAATCTTATGTAGTCTTTTAAACACATTTAATATTAGATAATCACTCATAATTCATTATTAATTATTCATGATTTAATTCACTACCATGATTTTTTGTTTTCTGGTGCAAAAATGGTTCGAGTATATAGCTGTTTCCGGAACTATGAAGACTTTCTGATAGAACAACAGGACGTGTCGCAAGGTACAAAAGGATGTTGTACCTTGGGACAGCTTGGAACTTTTACTTTAAATGGCGGGCAATGTTTTATTTTCAAACTGTGTGAATTTAAAAAAATATATATATTACATATAAGTATGTTGGGGTATTTTAAACTACCTTTTAGGTTTAAAACTTGATTCAAATAATTGACATTAAAAATTAAAATATGGAAACTATCCCAAGGTACAACACACTCCTCTATCGATTTTTTTTGTAATATTCAATGGATATATTAACAAATTTATTCATTAAACATGATTTTTATGCTATACAAGAAGTGTGAAACATAATGAAAAAATATATTTAAAAGCAAAACTCGTATTAAAAAAAAAGAAACATGGATGCTTAATTGAGTTAATAATTGAAAATAGTATTATTTTGCTGTCTATAATTTTAAAAGGAAAGGTATCATTCCGAAGTTTGCAATGACATAGTGCAGATTTGTTTTATGTTTTTGAAATGAAATACTTTAATCAGAGTACAAAATAATGAGAAAAGAGTTAAATTTATAAAGAAACGGGGGATGTGGTATTAAGAAAGTACGGTGCTATGCCTTGAATATGGGAGGTAATGGAAATGTGGTGTATGCCTTGAAAAATATTGTTTTCCTGTGCAATTCACACCTAAATAAATCCTTAAGACGTTAGTTTATTACTGTGTACTTATTTATTTACTTAGAAAGTGTGAGCTCGCAATTCAACAGTGGGGGGCATCAATATTCTTTGATATCTGGCTTTGGTTCTAGATCTATTTGAGAATTTCCTTCATTTTCTAGTATTATGAAAATGTATGTTTTAAATACAAAACACGTACACTGAAATTTAATGTTTTTTTTTTCCTGTGTTACATGGTATTTTACCTTATGCGGTTGTATACTTAGAAGTAATTAATTGTTTCCATTGACGAATAATATTTAGATCGTAAAAAATCACAATAAAGAAGAGTATTTTTATACATATGGCATGTACATCATTATGCGTAGGCATGCTTATATTTACTTAGTGTATAAGGTAAATTGATTAAAAAGTAGGCATGATAAAATCATTGTTTAACTACAAATATTTTTAAAAAATGCAGTATATTAAATACAAAAAAAAAAGTCTTTAAAGACACACGATAAAAGTGACACGTTTATCTTTCTTTTTTCTTTTTTTTTACATTATGAACTGTAAAATTACCAGCATGTTTTCCCTCACGCCACGCTCTTGTTCTTTCTATGCCTGAATTAGGCATATTCACAACACATGCTATATTTTAATGAAGAAAATAGATTATAAAAAACAAGATAAAGTTAAGGAATACTCGAAATCAGCTTCTTAACTGTTGCCAAAGAAAATGAAGAAAAAGCGTAATTATAAATTTAATTTTGAAAATAAATGTTAACAAACTATTTTTAAGGCTGAACATAAGCAACGTTGAAATAAATAAATAAACTTGAAAACTTGCATTAAGAGTTTAAAATGCCTAAAATACACATATATGCTTGCTTACGTTCACTACCCTTGAAATTAATTTGTTAAGTGAATTAGGAAAACTAACTTCACAATTACTATTATGTTTAATTGATTTTTCGCAACAATTAAAGAGCGGAAGGATTTTACCTTTATAATTGCAATTAATTTTCATTGTTTTAGGCAACAATAAAAAAAAAACTACTTCACTTCCGTTTCACAAAAAGTTTGCGGATCAGAATTTCAGAACCTAAAAAATTTATCTTCAAAATGCATAAAAGTATTTAAATACCTAGATCCTATTAATTGCTAGAACATATTATCTCTTTCAGGTTTCTTATTTTTTAATTTTTGTTTATTTTAAATCGTTGCATGTGACGTAGAAGATTTTATCACAAAAAAATATATTTGCACTATAAAATGACAATAAAGGGTCCTTATGAGGCAATTAACTTTCTGCATAAGCTGAGTTACTTGAAGCAAAACGATTTGCTAAAGGCTGCAAACAGTCCTTAACAAGACACTTGAAATAAAGACAATAGCTATTAAATATTGACATAGAAGCTAAAATGATATTTTAAATTAGCTACTATTTCAGTGTGAACCAAAGTTCTTTAGAATATACAATTCTCAGGCAGTCAAGCACTCTTGAAGAAATGAATATCTTAACGATAACTTGGAAATTACTTCTTAAATAGTTTTAGCTAAATCAACATGAATATTAAAAGAAGTTCAAAAGTCTTTTTTTTTTCTCACAAAGATACTTAGCAATAAAACAAAATCTACTTATTATGCTTTTTAATTAACTTTTGAAAGAAGTAACGCAAAAGGGCGGGAAAAAGCGCAAAATTAAAAATAATAAATAAATAAATGTTAAACGACTGTTTATTTATTTATCATTTTTTTTTTGATGAATGGTTTAGCAAGTAACTTGTACTGCAAACGTTTAAGTAACGTTTCAGTGGGCAAAAAATAAATTGACTTAAAAAATAATACCTATTTGTTTTGTTCAGATAAAAACTTTTATTATTATTATTTTCGATTCCGAGTCACAACTGACTACAATTGTATTTATGTCGAGGACTGCATACTAAGTGCCTTGCCTCCATTATTTTTTATACCGATAGATGGCAGCACCATCACCGGATCGAACAGTTAATGAGAATTTAGAACTAGACCAGGAGCTAATAGCTACCTGGTGCTAGCACCCCCATAGGTATCGTTTCACTTGGAGGACATTGAGACCACGAGCAGATTTAACGTCGCCCAGTCCCCTTTAATGACGACAGTGGGTCTTCGACCATCGAGGTTCGAACTCAGGACCCTCCGGCCCCGAATCCGACAGTTTACCGATCGGGCTACCACGGCCCATAGTTATTATATTTTTTAATTTTAATTTTATTCGAAGAGAAATTGTAAACATCTCAGTTTGTAAAACATAACGTTGAAATAAATAAACAAGCTTCTACAGGTACTTATTTCTGAGTTGTTATTGAGAAGTTGAAACATTTATTTCAATAGAAAAATAAAGAACACGTAATTGTTTGTATCTAGTATTAGCAGTGGTAGTGCATGAATTAAATCTTTTTTTCACATGGAATAAAACTCAATGTTGTTATATATCCTGAATTGTGTAACAGTATTACGTATCTTTCTCTCAAACAATTTTCTCTCTACGACATTAAAAAAAAATCATCTAAACGAGTTGTATTTGAACGTTTTCCAGAAAACGAATTCTTAGAAATATATTCGTTTTGTTAAGATAGAATTGTTCGCAATTTATTATACTTTCACTGTCTTTCACACTATTTACATTTTATCTTCCACAAACTAGTACTGTATAAATTTTTTCTCCTATATTTATATTATATTTTACGCCGTTTACTTAAATTCTTAAGATTCTTAAAACTCGATAATACCTTGTTCGTCTTATAAGTATTTTACTTTTTTTCCCATCCGTAATTTTATTAACATTTTAACATATTTCTTTTTACTTTTTTAAGAAGTAAAGAGTAGGAAATTGCAAAGCCAAAAAAAAAAAAAAAAAAAACGCACATGTTTCGAAAAAATATGTCTTTTTTTTTGAAAAATGATGAAAAATGCAAATTTTGATAGCATGACTTTTATTATTTTTTTTACTAGTGGTACCGGCTTTGCCCGTAGTAGAAAACTAAGAGGGTTTTTTTTTTTTTTTTGGTTCGCCTGTATATTTATAGTTAACGTTCACTAAGTGTGAAGTAATTTTCTTTTCTAGATATCGTTATATTTTTGGCAGATTTAAAACCTAGTAATGCAGCTGACTGCCAGTTGATTAGTCTGTATTACGGAAACAATTGTATTTTTTGAAGCACATCATTTCCGGCTTCAAATTTCTTAATATATTTCTAATTTATCGTCAAATGCAGTCCCACTTATGAAGTAACTTAAGTTCCTTTACTTTCGTGATTTAGCTACAAATATAAGTTAAATTTTACCTTCATCGCTTCTAAAGTAGTAAAACTTAATGATTTACAAACTTCAAAAACGTTTGTATTGTTTACTAAATTAAATTTGCTAGAACAGTTTGGTTAGAAAAAAATGTAACATTTGACATAACTACATTCAAATAATAGTAAATCAAAAAACAAACCGTAAACTAAAGAAGTCCTATACGAAAGATAAATTAAAATTTTCTTACTGGAATTACCTGAAACTAAAATTGTTTTTAAATCTGAAAGGAAATGGAAATATTTTAAATCATAATTAGTTATAATGAATCAAAGCCTTAACGGTTAAAGCACTTGGTTGTAACTTGGTTGTAATTTCATCATTATTTAATAAAAGTATAAAAGTAAGAGAAAAGAAATATGAAATTTCGTAGATTAACAGAAATCAACACGAGCCGCAGAAATATTTTTAACTAGAAGTACCCGCACGGCTTTGCCCGAAATGGAAAAATTAAAAGGTCTTTTGTTTCGCATATATATTTACAAATAATTTATGGCGTATTTCATCACCAGTTGACTTGTACTCATGTTACGGTCCCACGTTATGATAATTTCGTATCTCGCCAATTGGCTTGTGCCCATGTTACGGTTCCACGTTATGATAATTTCGTAAGCAATGTATGGTGAATTTTCTCGCCAATTGGCTTGTACTCATGTTACAGTTCCACGTTATGATAATTTCGTATCTCACCAATTGTCTTGTGCCCATGTTACATTTCCACGTCATGATAATTTCATAATTTACTCGTCCATCTTATGATAATTTTGTTCTTAAAATTGGAATAGAAAAGGAACCACGTCAAATTTTCGAAAAACCACTTCGAGGTGCACATCCTCATGCTACAAACTAACTTTGTGCCAAATTTCATGAAAATCGGCCGAACGGTGTAGGCGCTATGCGCGTCACAGATATCCAGATATCCTGACACCCTCCGGACATCCAGACAGATAGACTTTCAGCTTTATCATTAGTAAAGAAGATAAAGAAGCAGAAAGAAAACTATCCTCTTTAGTTAAAACGAAAGCAAGACCTTTTTCTAAAATTAAACACTATGAAAGAACATTGTAATAGAAATATTTTAATAGTGTACTGACCATAATTTAATAAAAACTAAGAAAATAATACCAGACAACTTTTTTTAACATTTAAACTATTTCAAATTTAATTCTTTTCAATAAAGGAAAAGGGTTTGGATTTCAAAAAAATAGTACATTTAAAAAATGTTTTAAAATAAAAGTAATGGAACTATTAAAATGACTAAAAAAGGTACAATATTTACTTATAAAAGATAATTTCCAGTGTGAAAATAATTATATTTATATTTAATTTTTAATGTGTTATTTCAAGCTTAATCACTTATAATCGTTTGGATTGCTTAAGGTAAGCCTTGGATTTCGATTTTCTCAAAACAATTCTTACAGATCTTCTATTTCTTGCACAAACGCCGAACAAATTTAATCTTAAGGGAAATATTCCAAGCTTTCGAATGACCTGAAACGTACAAATGCGCTTGACATATTTCTCCTCCATAGTATCAAATCTATATCAAAAATGAACTTAAATTGGAATAAAAAGGAACAAAATCGAATTTCTGGAAAATCTCTTTCAGGTTCACATCCCTACGCTCTTTACTTATTTTGTGACAAGTTTCATAAAAAATGGCCGAGCAGAGATCTCAATACACTTTAAACTTTATTATTATTAAAGATTGTTTAGAAGCAGCAATTTCATTGTTCATATGTAACACTACTAAAAGAGAAAAAAACTGCTTACAGTAAAATTCACTTTAAAAAAAACTTTTATTTTTCAGCAATCACGATTGCTTATTGTTGTCACTTGACTGTTTTGATGCCCTATCATTTTATTTTCCCATCGCCACCCTCCTCACTGTCGACCGGGTCCTCACGATGCTGCTCCTAAAGCGAAAACCGTCTCCAGGTTGCATCCATGTCCTACACACACGCGCATACATACACAACTACACACATGCAGGCACACACACAAACACACACACACACACAAACACGCAAACACACACAAACACGCACACAAACACATACACCTACAAACACATACACACAACCACCCACACATACACAAATCTACCCACACATACACAGACTCCCCACACACACACATTCATATACACAACTACCCACACACTTATGCCAGCACACAGGCACAAACACACATGCCTACACGCACATACACATACCCCTACATACAAACACACATACCCCCCACACACAAACACACACGCCTACATACACACACTCGTGATTGCGAAAAACATAATTTGAATTCAAGATGTCAAAATTCAAATTCATTTTTCTTTTTTTCTTTTTTTTTTTTGAAGTTTATCCACCCTAATATGTTCTTACATTTATTTTAACATTATTGAGGAATTATATTAGCTGATATGGTAAAAGTTAAAATGAGGACGTTAACAGTGAATATAAAATAGAAGATCCATTGCTATATTAGGTTCACTTGTTTTGATGAAAATGTACAAAGTTACATGTAGCATACATTGACACCAGTGTAGGTTATTATGCGTAGGGAATAATTAAAATCATATTATTTTTAAAGTTTTTCAAAATCCCGTACTTTAGGAGTCCAAATTTACGTTTACATAAAAATATAATAAATTAATAATTAACTTCTCAACTAAATATTTTATTTTACAATTTTATTTAATTGATCACCCTTTTGTTGTTATGAAGAGCAATAACTACATGCGCACTATTTTTCCGTCCCTTAAAGAGAAGATTAAGCTAAAATGACTTCTTGGTTTCGCTACAATTGCTGCATTACTTAATAAAAAATTAAAAAAAAATTCAAATAAGCAAAAACGCAAATTCAATGCATAACCATCAAACTATGTTACATTTTTACATGACTAGTATAGCAAAATCATGATAATCAGATTTTTTTTATTATTTTGTTAATTAGTGAGCAAACTCTACTAGCTTTTCCTTATCACAAATCTATGGTATACCAGAACAAATTTTAATTGGTGAAAAAACTGAAATCTTTACAGATTAATATTTAATATAGTTTTTAAACACTTCAATTTCGACACATTGTTATTTTGGAATTTTTTATATTATTATTCTTGTTTACAAGAATTTCCGAGATTCAAAAGGCTTTTGTAGAAATTCTTGTTAATGAATGTGCGAAAATTTGCTATGCGTCTATGGTTTGTTACAATTCTACAAACAAATCAAAATAAACTACCACTCTAATTTGCTTGATTTATTCCCAAACAAACTGAAAATTGCTTCTAATTACCATTATTAATGAATTGAACATTTCTTGTCTCGACTGTTATGAATTACTCTTGCTGTTTCACTTGATAATAAGATTCATTTGTTTCAACTTTTGTTTGGAAATGCTGGATGGATTATACATGAGATTCTGGCGTTTAATAATGCGCTTGAGTTCTCTAGTTGACGGTAATTTATAAATTACTAGTGGTACCCGCACGGCTTTGCCCGTAGTAGAAAATCAAAAGGTCCTTTGGTTCGCCTGCATATTTACAAAGAATGTATGGTGCATTTCTTGCCAATTGGTGCCCATGCCCATTGCCTATGTTACGGTTTCAGGTTAGTATAATTTGGTTATATACAGTTCCACGTTATGATAATTCGCTCGGCAAAATGTTCTTAAAACTAGTATAGAAAACGATCAAAATCGAATTTTCGAAAAATCGCTTCGAGGTGCACACCCCCATGCTTCAAACCAACTTTTTGCCAAATTTCATGAAATCCGGCCGAACGGTCTAGGCACTATGCGCGTCACAGTGATCCTGACAGACAGAGAATCGGACATCCAGATAGAGAGAGATCTTGACAGACAGTGAGAGATCCAGACAGAGATAGTTTCAACTTTATTATTAGTAAAGATAACTGGAGCGTGGAAACAACCTTAATTCTCTATCGCAAAATATTTAATCTTTCCAAAGCCAATACTTGTTAAGAGGGTCTGAAACACAAAAATCATCCAATTTTGTAATTTTTTTCATTATACAAAAATAATTTATTTTATTTTTTTTACTGAAAAGGGCGTTTGAACCTCATTTCGACCTTAATTAGAACGGAAGGTATATATATATTTTTTTGCTGCATGCATTTAACTAATATTATATTTAAGGTGAGTTGGGGGAAGTGCGGCCCTTAAATTGTATAGTTCGACTTTATTAAGGCCTAGACATTAAAATACTTGATACAAATTTTTTAATTTTTATTTCGTATGTTACCTGTTTTAGTGTGTTTTCAAAGACATGAGCCTGTTAAAATCTTTGCAAATAAAAAGGTTGATTTTTTAAAAAAAAATATTGTGCTCTAGGGCTGCACTTTCTCAATAAAAGTGGGGCAAGAGCATCACCAATGGGATTTTTTTTTAAACCGTTTGAGAAAATAAGGGGCAAGTGCAATCAATAGAGTATTTTTTCCTGATTAAAAACGATTTTTTCATTTTTATTTTCACCTATTCATTGGGAAGTTATTACATTTTTCCTAACGAAACCTGTCATTGTAAAATGAAGAACGTTCAAGAAACAATGGATTATTAAACAAAATTATGAAGCTTTTATTTTAAATTAAATAAGGAACATGAAAGATAACTTTTATTATGCTAATAAGCTTAAAAAAATGCATATCAAGGAATAATCTTTAAAACTTGAATATCAATGAACTTATAAAATATTAACTTAATAATACAAAAGGTAACTATAAAACTGACAAAAGGTAACATGTCTTTGCCGAACTTGAACATATTTTTTTTATAAATACACTTAGTATAGTAATTAACAATTTAATTTATACTATATCCTGAAAACGTTACTTGGAATATCAAATTTCCTCTACGATCTGAAGAGGGATTTGGAAGGATTGATACAATGTCGTCGTCTTGGATCTCGCTAACGTTGTCTCTTGAAAGATAACACACACAGTGTTATAATTTCCAGCCGTTTTTAACTTTAAAAATTTAATTTCAGGGTAATTATCATCATTTATATTAGTAATTTGTCCTACAAAATGTTTAGTCCTCGTTTTTGACAAAGATGCAGGGATTAAAAATTAATTACATTGCTTCATTAAATCGTTGCAAGCAAATCATATCTGTCATAAAAGAACATTGCGAGATTAATTGGAAAGTGCAGCCCCAAAAAATGCGAGGCTGCACTTGTCCCTTTTTTTCGGGCCGCACTTTCCTAGTCGTATAATTTTCTGAGGCAGGTGCAGCCCTAAAAATAATTGATTTTAAAGTAAAAAATAGTAAATATCAGCATTAAAAATACGAAAAGTAGACATGAAATAGTTGTACTTACGTTTTGGAAGCACGAAAAAGTGAGAACAAGAACAGAAGAAACGATGATTTCTCGAACCATAATAACATGCCACTGTAGTGGGAAAGAGAAAAGTTAGGAAACGAGGGAGGGAGTAGAGTTACCATTCAAGTAGCGCGATCTAACGCACGCAGTGCAAAGTAATAACGTTTACCAAGCTACCCAGATGGCAGTAGCCTTGCACATATTCCCGGTTTCTGATTATGAACCTAAGCCGCACTTGCCCCAAGAAAGCACTTAGCCCAACTGACCTTAACTTTAAAAAATTAAACTCGTGTTTTTCCATGACGCATTTTTTTCCGATTTTTGCATTCAAACTCTTATAAATCAAGACTTGATGAAGGTAAAGTAATGAAATTTAGAGCATGTAGTTTTCAAACTGTTGACTTTAATTTTTATCCGGCAAATTTGAAAAAAAAAAAGTTTACTTTAAAACATTGGATTTAAAAAAAGTATCTTCGAGTTGTACGAAGTTTTTCTTCAAATATTTTCTATGTTTTATTGAATCAATATTTTTTAAAACACCGAAAAAAATTAAAGCGTAGATACATGGGCATAATTTTTTGAAAAAAAATTGAAAATTGACCAAGAACATTTTGAGTGTTTTAGCAATTTAAACTAACTTCATAAAAAAATAAAATAAAATAAATTTAAATAAAAAACTTTTTTCTATATTTATGTTATTATTTTGCTTATTAAATAGATGATGAATCAGTGCAAAAATTTTCAAAACTCTAAACTGTTCAATATATATATACATATGTATATATATATATATATTTTTTTTCTTAAAAAAGTGTCTCGGACCCCTTTAACATACATATTTACATGAGCATGAAAATGATTTCAAGCATAATTTACAGCTAGAGAATTTTAGTTCCAGTATATAAAACTATAACTTACTCAGAATTTCCGTGTTTCTCAATTAAAAAACAAAAAAAAAAAAAAAAGAAAAATCAGAAAGAATTATCCCAGGCATGGGAGGAATTTTCTTCATGTTCATTAACAAAAATCAAATTTCTTTCGACACCGAAAATTTTCGGAGGTTATCTCAAAATCCAAAAAGAAAAGTATGTCTAATGTATTTTAAGATTTCAAACTTAATTCATTTCACTGACAATATTTACGAACTTTTTGGGACGTTACTTAAAAAGAAAATTTATTAGATACTCAAGAATTATAGCTTCACGTGCCGAAAGCTTTTTACAGCCTCATCTAAGTAAGAGCATGTGTTTAATTGAAAAATCTTATTTCCTTTTAATAGCATTAAAGGCGAAAAAAACAGTGACACAGATGATCAACCCTAAATCCGATTACATAATATTTTGATGAGCTGAAGCACGTGTTTCTACGTTCAGGTAAGATTCCTAACACATATTTATGTGATAAAAAATATATTCTGGCCATATTCACATTTTTCGTTTTCTTGTTGTTTTCAAAACATATGTTTTAATGTTTCGC
The DNA here is from genome assembly GCF_026930045.1 of Uloborus diversus. Taxonomy (NCBI): domain Eukaryota; kingdom Metazoa; phylum Arthropoda; class Arachnida; order Araneae; family Uloboridae; genus Uloborus; species Uloborus diversus. The sequence continues at coordinate 6,982,919 of NW_026557765.1, forward strand.
GTATTTTTCATTTTTGTGTCTCTTTGCAGAAAGCAATTATGCATTGCTAGAATTTATCTTTTTTATTGATTCAAAATTTTTTGAACTCATTTTAAATATTATTTAACATTATAACCAACATAGGTCTTAAATATGGATTCGGAAGAATTGCTACATATGTAGATACATTGGGTTTCGTAATAACCTTTAAAAAAAAAAACTTTAATTTTCTTATCACTATTATTGTTGCAACTATTAGTATTTGTGTTATTACTATTAGTATTATTGTTATTACTCTATTAGTTTTACTGCCATTACTATAATAATAATAATAATAGTAATAATAAAAATAATAATTATTATAATTATAATTATTATTATTATTATTGTTATTATTATTATTATTGTTTTATTAACCCATGGGTTTTTTATTTTGCAGTATATTAGTACCGCACAATGTAGTTATTGCGCGAAAAACAACATTGTTAAATATTTCACAATGAAATTCTCAAATTTCTTATTTTTTTATTAGAAATACATACACCAATCGTCGTAGGAGAAAAAAACCCTATTTTACACAACTGATTTGGCTGGCAGTGTCTGATTATAATCAAGTGTGCCATTCCCTGATGATTTATAAAAAATATTTCTTTGGTAAGATATTTTTTTAATGATGCATTTGAACATATACAATTGATAATTGTTCAGACATTACTTCATTTTAATAGTTTTGATTGCTAGTGTAGTGTTTTAAAGGTTTTTTTAAACATTTCCGAAGTAGCACACGAAGCATTTAGGTAGCATAAACGTTTTAAGTTGGTTGTCAAAACGTTAATAACCGTTTAATAACGCTTATGAAACGAAATGTAAAACGTGTTAAAACCTCAAACTTTGAAACCTGTATTTCCTTTAGTACCAAATATTTATTACAGTTGAACTTTTCCGTCTTAAAACCACTTTATTTCTACTTTTGTTTCTGTAAAATAATTTCAAATTGAAAGTAACAAGCAAAATAATTAACAAAACGAAAAACTGAAAAAAAAATGGATGTTTCAAACTTGCATTCATTTAAATTTTTTCTTCAGTTTATATTATAATGTATCATACTTAGTGAAATTGTGTGGCTGCTTTGCTGATATGCTGTTCTTTATTAAAGTAACTTTATCTAACTTAAAGACTTAAAAAAATGCGTAAATTCATTTCAGGTGGAATATAATGTTAACAAAATTATCTGCAGATTCCGTACAGTAATTAATTTCAATTCTCAAATTATGCACTTTGGTTCATTATAGTTCAAAAAAAAAATTTAAATATCTAAAGTCTGAACGTTGTTCTTGAAAAAAATATTTTAAATATTGAATTGTTCCAACATTTAAAATATTTTTTGCAACTAATTAGATGTAGAAAAACGAAATTTTATTTTAGCAATTGCCATTAGAGAAAATGAAAAACAAATATTATCGTTTTTTATAATTATTAATCGTGCTTTGAATATCCATTTGAATAATCTAACTAATGGGATGTTTCTTTTTTAATTATCACTAACTAACTGCTAACATGAAGTTCACTGATGGGGAAAAAAATAAGGTTTTTTAAATCGTTTAAACATTTTGTATTAAATACTAAGTTATGGTAATTATAGGGAAACGTGCTTCTGTGGATCTTTTTTTTTTATAGCTCGTATAAAATAATTTCATTTTAAAAATGCAATAAACCGCAAAAAAATATACATTTCAATCAATATGTCTCAGCTATCAGGAAATGTACGTAAGTTAAATTAATAAATGAATAATTTATGAGTATAGTTGCATTTAGATAAATAAGGTGGAAAAAAAACTGTTTGATGTGCTTTAAAAGTTTTTACATGTGTATAAATTCTGTAGTTTTCTTTAAGCAGCGTAGAGAACTTTACGAGCAGAATCAAATTGTAAGAAATCCCTGGGGAAAAAAGGAAGTAAATATAATTTAGATTAAAATAATTCAAGCGCATAAACGCATTAGAAGTATTAAAAAAAACATCTAAATCCTGACAACGCAATCATTGATTTTTAGAATTTTAATAGATCAGAATCTTCTCTACAATTGAAAGTTGTTTAATTTCTGATCGTATCAGAAATTTCCACATATTGAGAGGAAAAAAAAAGTAAAAATAATAAAATATACTAAATTTAGAATACGCAAAAGACTAAGTCAAATATATTCTAGTTTTTAACTAAATTTTTGTATTATTTCTTAGGTTTTAACTGTCATACTTCGTGGCACCATCTTCAAAGCTATTTGGTGTGGAGTACCTACAGTTTAAAAACAGAAATAAATGCAATATTACTAGATAACCTCTGGGAAATTGAGTTTTCATATAGCTTAGTAGTAACGGTAAAACTTCTTCTTAAGCAAGACTGTTAATTTTATTTAAAATTAAGCTATATTATTACTTGTAAATATTATGAGAGCTCAGTTTCTTAGGGGTTTTCTAGTAGAACTGTTTTTTTTTTTCTTTGCAATGTACAAGTGTCACTCACACTTGGTGGTCACTCATAGGTGCTCAGAACGCTCAGACATATCCACATAGTATAAAATAAAGTCTCCAAAAAGTGTCTGTTTGTTTGGAACGCACAAAACGCGAGAACTACTCTGCCGATTTCGTTGAAATTTTCACAGTACCTTTCTTTCAGCACTGAGAAGGTTTGCAGACCAGTTCTAAAAATTCTATATTTATAGTTCCTTTTATATTCCAATTTAAGCCCAATTTTCACACAAATTCCCGAATATGGGGGTGAAAAATTACTCGCAAATATATTAATATGATGCATCGTTGGAAAGGGTAGAATTTTCTGCGTGAAGTTTGTTCTAATGCTCCAACTTAATTACGACGATAGTTATTAACGTTTTAAGCTCCATTTTTTCGACTTTGTGGAAACATAGGCACTACTTTCTTTATTAAATCCATCAATAAAACATGAAGGATTTGTTCCACAGTTTTCTTTTTGACACCATTGGAAAGAGTTCCCTTTTTTTACTGGAGATCTAACTCGACCTGAGGTCAAAAGTTTAACCCTCTATCTCAATTAGAAAAAAAGTTACAAGCGAACTAAATGAAGTTCAAAAACTGTTCTCTATTCAAGTTTTTAACCATTTAATTTTGCATTTCCACGGTAACGCTTTTTGAATCCATTGTTTATGTTTCCATCTTTCTCATTTTTGATTATCAAACTAATTTTATTTTGTGTTTCCATGGTTACGCTTTTTAAATCCATCTTTCTCATTTTATTTTAGTTTTTTAAAAGTATTTCAATATCTGTTGTCATTGTTTGGAGGAGAAATTTTGCATGATGGTTTTTTTTCTTTCATTTAAGCCTGGTTATTGAATATACTTCACTTGGCACAATGGGTTTTTCCAAGGTAGACCGGGCAAAGCCGGGCAATGCAGCTAGTTTTCAAAAATAAAAGTTTGAATGTCTTGTCTGAATTCCTCAAAACCGGTTAAGCTAGCAAAAATTCTAAATTTAGACATTTTCAGGGATCAATTACATTTTTCTATATTTTGGAGGCAAGGAAAAGTAAAAGGGCAAAAAGTAAGTAAATTGCAGTTATGGAAGAACTAGATGAAAAACTTTAATTTTCCACAAAATATTACAATGTTGATCTCAAATATACCACACAGTAAATAAAAATAAATCAATGTAATAAGGCATTAGTTTTGCAGGAAAACTACAATCGCGTTTTTAGGTGTTTCAAGGAACTCCTTTTTCAATGCAAGAAAGTGATCGTTGAATGTAAAGAAATCCGATACATTCTTACATCGCACAATATTTTCGAATCATATGTCAGCAGAATTTAAAAAAGTCAATTGAATTTAAAGCTGAAATAAATAAAGATATTATTTTATTTAAGCATGTGTTTTAACAGAAACGAATGACAAACTGCTTTCATTGAATAAAATCCAAGTAAATAACCTTAAACAACACGACCGAAAACATTTTACATACATGAGCACAGTCAACTTTTTTTGCATTTTGACTTTATCTTCGTTTAAAACGGAACTGCAGCTTAGAAGCTAAAAGTTTACTTTGATAATTTATTTGCTGTTTACTACTTTTCGAAAATGAATGACATCATAAAAACTGAAAACTAGCGCTTAAAACATTTGTTATGTAAATTGTGATATATATTAGGACCGCTTTTACTGCATCTCTTTATTTACTTGCCTAATGTGTTTAGGTTCACTCTTTTATTTTGAAAATGTTTATTGACGTGCTATGTATTTGTAGATGTTTCGGTACAAATGCAAAATTTATTTATATGCTTTGAATAAATGCCATAAAAATAATAAGTTACGACATTTCACGAAGTTTTGTGTAAGGTTACACCAGAACTTTCTGTATGCTTGCCAAGAAATTGTTTAAAAAGGTACATTTTAGGCAAAGAAAAAAATCTTTCGTCAGACTTTCTTGGACGGTTAGGGTCAGGTGGAGTGGAATGGGTATAAAAACAGGTATTTTTGAAATGATTATAAAAACATTCAAATTTGATATCCAACAATTAAAAAACCATAACTGAGTTTTTACATTTCAACATTACACGTCACATATCCATAGTTATTATTACCTAAACAATTTTATTATTTAGTGAAAAATTCATTATTTCAAAGTCTGTTTTTATACACATTCCACCCCATGAGGTGGGGTGAAATGGATAATATTGTTTAAAAATAAATTTCAGAGTGAAAACATGAATTTATTTGTTACTTTTTCACAAAAAATATTAAGATAAGGGTAAAAATCTATTAGTTTGTAATTTCGCTGCAATTAAAGGTATAATGTCCACGAATATTGAGTATTGACTGATTAGGTTTTGATGATCTGTTCTTCCTCAATTTCCATTTTCACTTTACTGGGGAAGGTGAAAAAATTTCCCATCAAAGACTTAAGAATTTTTACAACATAAGCACAAGTATATAAAGGTTCTAGAACTTGAGCAATAAATTACTTTTTAAATTTCTTAACATTGTATTCAACTAGCACCCAATTTCCTGTAGATATTGTACTTCAACATAAGCTTAGTGGGAATGGGAGTTTGATCAGACTGTTTTTCAATTTATTTAGTCAGCGGGTATTGTCTAGTAGTTGTATGGCGGTAGAAAAATTATAATTTCATTATCGATAGCATGCTTTACAGTTTCATAGATCAGCTGACTTGCATGTCTTTTCAGATGCCTTGCGAAAAGTGTGAACCATCCTTTAAACATTGTGCCTTCCATCCGACCAAATTTAGTGCAACCGTAAGCAACTCCATAATATAAGGATTTCAGAATATAAAACTTTTGATAAAATTTGCAACTTACTTCAGAGAATAACTTTTAATGACAAAAAATGTTAATTTCAGAACCTATGCCAATAAGCCTAATATTATACTCATTCCACCCCAGTTACAATTTTTTAACATATTTCTTAAAATGTATGGAATTTTCCTTTTCTGATTTTTTCAGTTGACAAAGGATACTTCCTTTAATGAAAATAACAGCAATAGAATGCTGCCTAAATTCAAACGAAATCCTGAAAACAAAGTTTTAATGATATCAGTTAATTTTGATTTTTACAGTATATCTTACAAGAAGGCTGCCACGAAACTGGCTGTTTCCATTCCGTTTTTTCTTGAACCAAAATAAAGTCAAACTATTGTAAACAACATGAAGGTTTTTATTTTTAGAAATAAAATTATTTTTCTTTTCTGTAACTCGAAAGATTAATAAACTACCTCTTCCACACCACCTGACACTACTCGTTTTAAGTGTAAGTTAATTAATATTTCAAGCTCGAGAAGTTTTGGCAGATATCATCATTTATATTTTAAAATTTGGATTATGTAAAATTCATATCAATGCTTTCTTCAATTTATTAATCAGAAATTTGCAATTAATTATGTTAAACATTTTTTTTAGATGATGTTTTCAAAATTTAAAACAAACGTAAGTGACGCAACATCTGAAGACGTACAACAATATGGGTGAGAAATGGAGCGGTTTGTTTCAGTAGTTTTGACTGCAGGTGGGACTTCACTCAAACGGTTAACCGTCCAGTTTCGCCGACAGTTAAAATTTCATCCTTCTTTAACATATCAAATGGTATGATTGGTGATTAAATGGTATGACAGGGGAAGGGGGGATTTCGTATCGGTGAAACTGGGGAGACACCAAACAAACCATAGTGCAAGGTTCCTCCAACAATTCAAGTTTAACCCGAGATTGCTCGCACGACCAAAACGAACGGGAGTGCTCGCGCAGGGCATCTCATACCCGATGAGATTTTTTAGTATTTTTGAGTTCAATTTTTTTTTTAAAAGGTTGAAAATGCAAGCAAGAGAAAAGAGTATAATTATAATATACTTTCTTAAAAGACTTGTATTCAATTTCTACGTTTTTTTGCAAATGCATGCCGTATGGTCCATGCAAATGTTTTTGTCACATTTTTCACACTCAAATTTGTTTTTTTTTTTTTTGTCTTTCACATTGGTGCTTTCAGTACAGCTTTTGTACATTGACTTTGCGTTTTCAGCAGGGGATGCAATGTCTTCACTAGATCCTAGTTTTAATTTTAAGTCTCTTGGAAGCATTGCGTATGCTTTAATTCAGATCTGTTGCAGAAATACTCGCGCAGGGTATATAAACCCGTAAAAGTCAATTCCAAAGAAACTAATTTCAGAATGTCCTCACCTTGGAAAAAAAATGGCCAAATTTGTCGCCAAGTTGGCAACAAAACTTGGCGACCAAAAGAATGGCGCTATATCGCCAAGTGTCCGACAAATTATAACACCACTTGAGTTTACATCGAAATTAACAATGGTTTCCCCCCCAAAAAGGGGTAGAAGACCCCTTTAAAAACACTCGAATGCAGCCAAAAGGGAAGGTGCACAACTAGATCCCACTATCAGTCTACGTACCAAATTTAAACTTTCTAAGACATACCGTTCTGGAGTTATGCGACATACATACGCACATACGTACTTACATACGTACATACAGACGTCACGAGAAAATTCATTCTAATTAACTCGGGAATCGTCATTATGAATAATTCGCGTGTCTATACGTTCTTAGGCACTCCGCCACATGTGGTCGAGTCAAAAAAAAAAAAAAAAAAACTCAACATTAATTCGGGGGTGAACCATATGGAAATTAAGGTCGATTTTTAAAGGAAATTTTTTTCGCGAATACAATCCTTCCTTTTTTGTAAAAGGAAGTAAGAAAACTGATATTCCGAAATTCTTGTAACGATACACCCACTATTCCTGGTAATCTTAAACAATTTTTTTTACAGTGTTTGCGCAGAAATTGTATCTGCAAATGAACTTAAAATATTAAACCACTGTTTAAAGTTGTACGCCTCCGTATATTCCCTTCAGATTCCTTTTTTCCAAGAAAAGATAAAAAAAGTGTAATGTTTGTAATCAGTAGAATCGAATAGACTAACTTTTTGAGTGCACAGTGTTTTTAAAAGTATTAACGGAATTCTTCTAAAATACATTTTTTATTGAATAAAGGATTTAAAGCAACTTCAAATTTCAAATATTACTTCAGACATTTAGGGTAATGTAAGGTGCATGAATGAATGTTTCAGTTTTCTATGACACAGGGTAAATTCACCAGTCACAGTCAAGGGTCCAATAACAGACAATCATAAGTTTGGATTTTATTTAGAAGCCTTTTAGCCGGGTAAAGCTGATGTTGCTGTGGCCCATGAATGCGGTGCAACAGAAGTGAATCAGAGTCAATTTTATGAGCCATTTTGTATTTACAAGGCAGTGGTGGATGGTCATGAGCAGCCACCATGAGGCCACCAAACAAATGCCGTAACTTATAACTTGCTTTGACGCTTAGTGAATGACAGTAATTTTTCATCGTGTTTGTGGGAAGCTTTCTTTTCTATTCTTCTGAAATTACATTACAACACAAACTGTCTGAAGCCTGTAATTTACCCAAAAGAAAACACGTGGAATGGAATGTTTTACCTTTTCCTTTAGTATTATTAATCACCGCAAGGTAGCGTTTTTGACCTGTCGAGTTGCGAATTAGTCATTATTTTTTTATCCTGACTGTTGCTGGTTTTCATCAGATTTTTCAATGTCTGTTCCTAGGGGTTGGACCTTTTTTCAGAATTGAGCAAATAAAAGTAGAATCAATTAATTTAGAGGATCCAGAACCAGCCAAACGTTAGATCAGATATTTTTGCACCAGAGAAAAATATTTTTAAATGCCTAAATGCATTAAAAGGCTCAGAAAATTGATGTAATATCAGAGCGATCTCTTATGCATGCCTGGACTGGTGCCGTTACCCTAATGTATCTTTTTTTCTGCAGGAAAAAAAAATTGTTTCATTCAAATGCATGAAACAATGCACATTCTGCCGACGGATTACATGGGATTGGCAAACGTCCAGTTAAGACGAGTCTTTCTGAATGAGAGGAAACGTAAAAAAGTGATCCCTAACTTTGCTTAACTAGGAGGCTAACATCTGCAAAAACTGGCATTTCTGAAAACTAATGCGTCTATTTCCTTCTGTAAACCGGGTATTTGCCTTTTTCATCTAATCCGTGGTCAGACTGTACTGATTGCTATACGTGATGAAGTCAAAATTCTTTGGCGAGAAAATAAAACGATAACGTTTCATTTTTAACAGAAAAGCTAGAAATATAGAAAAAGAGATGTTGATACTTATACTACATTTAAATTAATATTTTAACCGAAGCAAAATGAGTAGTGGTTTTGAGCGAAGTTACAAAGCTCAGAAAGCAAAATATTCTTTAAAAAGTGGGCAATTTATCTTCTCTAGCTTATAGTAAAAATCTTCCTTAAATTGTGTCTCAATTATTAATCACATGCAATGCTATGTATAACACACAAATTATTAAATGACATCAATATATTCTTAATAACACACTGTGTAAGTGTGCAGCACATTTTACTTTAAGGTCGAAAGCACGAAAGCCATACGTTTCACACGAACGTAAGGAAAATGAATCACTTGCGATTAGCTACAACTGAGTTAACGAAGCGATTTGACTCTCTGAGCATTAGAGAACAATGCGATCATTAAGGCTATTATAAGGTAGTGACCTAATTAGCAGAAGAGAGATAGTTAGCTTTTCGAGTATCCCTTAACAGTGGAATGTAATATAATCAGCATAAGGTTTTAAAAATTATAGTTCAAATTCCGTGTTCTCTTTACTTCATGAATTGTCTCATTCATGAAAACTTCGTGTGCATGTTTGATTTAGAAATCAACACTTTTATTTTTCAATCAATTTTGGGCTTATGGCATGAAATATTAAAATATATATATAGATATTTTTAAGAAAAACCTTTAGTGCTGAAATAAAAACAGATATATTTAGTAAGTTACCACCTATTGCCAGGGCTAAGGCAGAAATACATGAAATACACCGCCAGCTCAGTCAATTACAGCCGAAGACTGCAGTTTCGGGAATATTAGCACTCATCAGCCCGGCAGAGGACTAACTGAGCTGGAGGCGGAAAACCTCTTAAGGAAGCCAAGAGTGCCAAACAAACTGGTAGCTAACATAGAATTGGCAATGACCAGACGAGTGACCGAAACAATGGTTCGGTTCAACTCGAATATTGCAGGCAAGGCAGGTATACTCAGTAAATTACCGCCCATTAGCAAGGGCTAAAGCAGAAATACATGAAGTTCTTGCTTCGGTCACTTGTCTGGTCTGTGTTAATTCTTATATTAGCTACCAGTTTGTTTGGCACTCTTGGCTTCCTTAAGAGGTTTTCCATCTCCAGCTCAGTCACTTTCCTATGCCGGGCTGATGAGTGCTAATAAGCACGAAACTGCAGTCCTCGGCTGGGAATGACTGAGCTGGCGGTCAATTTCATGTATTTCTGCTTTAGCCCTTGCTAATGGGTCTGTAATACCATGCCTTGCCTTTAATCCTCGAGTTGAACCAAACCATTGTTTCGGTCACTCGTCTGGTCATTGCTAATTCTATGTTAGCTACCAGTTTGTTTGGCACTCTTGGCTTCCTTAAGAGGTTTTCCGTCTCCAGCTTAGTTAGTCCTATGACAGGCTGATGAGTGCTAATAAGCACGAAACTGCAGTCCTCGGCTGGAATTGACTGAGCAGGCGGTGATTTTCATGAAAAACAGATATGTTTGTAATAAAAACTTTTCATTCACCATGCTTTCGTATTACATTTTTCCCCCTCTTTTATAAAATGTTTTAACAAAACCATGTTTGAAATACAGTAGAACCTCTCAATAAGGGACACCAATGGAACCGAAAATTTTGTCCCTTAAATAGAGGTGTCCCTTCTTCGGAGGTATTTGAATCGAAGTATGTTATTTTTGCAAACTTAAAACTATTAATACTTAAGATTAAAGACTAAACATTTGTCATATACAGTCGAGTCCCGACTTGCGCGAGGGATGCGTTCCAAGACCCCTCGCGTAAGTCGAAATTTCGCGTTGTGGAAAAGGGTATATGTAAAAACTTTTATCAACATGCCCATACAATTAATAACACTTATGAACAATACCTCAAACTGTTGAAAACCATTTCTTAACTATACATTACTGTTTCTTACATAAAAAATTGTATTTATTTGTATTTTTAAAAATACCGTTTTATTACATAAAAAACTGCTACGATGCACAAAATCAATGATCAATGGGAAAGAAAGACGTAAAAAGCAAATGCACTATAGTTGAACTAAAGACCATATACTGTACAGTAGATCCAGTTATGATGTTTGTAACTCAAAAAAGCGCAGATGGTGATGATTTATGTTGCGTGATCAAACCGTTATTCTTATATAATTTTAAATACACAATACAGTAGCTTCACTAGTTCTTTTAACGTTTCCATCTATGGCAACACTCCTCTTCCTGGTTTCTTAAATTCACGATACAAGAGCAAAGTCCATTTTCATAATTTTTGCATTTTGCTTAGAAACTATTCGGTGAACGTTTACGGATTACCTTTACTTGCTTTTTTATTGCAGATATGGAAAATTCACTCGTATCTAGTTACCCTGCTACCTTCGACGCATTTTAAAGTTGTTCAAGCACATAATCTTTAGCTTTTCTTTAATTGTCTGAAACTTTATCTTTTTGCTTCTATCATAACAAACTTTAAATGAAACAGCGCTCCTTAGGGCGAAGAATTCGTTTTAGGAATAGCATTCTTAACCGGGGAAAAAATCGCGTTATAGCCATTTCGCGTAAGTCGGATCGCGTTGTAGCGGGAGTCGACTGTATACTAAATAGAATTCATACTTAATGAAAATTTTAAGTTTTTTGTTATTTTAATTATTAAAATTAAGTGAAAAAATTGGTAATGTCAAATTTTTACAGCATAAAGCAATTATTTTGAAGTAATTCATTGCATGGATTTGCTTCATGTCAAGTAATTTACAATGCAAGACAATGTGAATAACAATTAGAGCTCATATTTCAATTTTTATATAAAAAGCTAGCTAGTTTCTGTACACTCTTCTTTGGCCCTGAGCCTGTTTGAATAAATTATTTAAGTAGTAAAATCATGCTTGTAAATATGAATAAGCAAGACTTTTACAATATATGCTTGTTTCTTTATCTTATTCTTCATAATATTTCTTATTCTTTATCTCTTCTCAATTAATGTTTACAGAATAATAACAATAAGAAGAATAATAAATTAAGAATTATAATAAACTTTTTTTCCCAAAGATATACACAATAATAAAATAAACCAAAATATTGAGTGCACCATTAATGTAGTAAGTTCATTAAAACTAAATTACGTAGAATATCCATATTTTAAATGTGGTTTAAAATGATAAAGCGAAGTATCGTATTTAGATTGCAGAAAACGATAATTATGTATTTGTTTCCTTTATAGAAATTATAGAAATAGAAGATATTGATGTTGCCATCTCCTTTTGTCGAAGAATAACTTTTAAAACATTAATATTTTTAAGTAACTTCCCCATCGCTGCTGTACCGTGCTAAAAATGCGCGAAAAACGTGTGTTGCAAATTATAAGAGTTTTCTACATTGCTAAGACTGTACCGTAAAATGGTACAACTTAGTGCGAAGAGGGCAACAATCGGCCACCGTTGCCATGGCGATGATTTTGCTCTCCAGTGGCCTCTTTTTCGAACTTACGAGCACCAAAAAAAAAAAAAAATCACCAGGTAGTGTAACCATTTAGGTAGCTTAAGACGCTTTATCAGAAATTGCCATTGTTTTTGTATACCTTAGATAAATTAGTCGTTCTTAGTGCGTGATTCGAATTACTCGTGGAAGAGCCAAAGGTCTCCTTTGGGCAGACCACTTTAACTGTTTTCCAAAATCCAGTAAGTTAAGATTTGCTCTACTAATTCGTCAGTTATGAATTAAGCCGCTTGTTGACTCAAAATGTTTTATGATTTTCACAAGCTCTCCACATTTATCGAAAATGGGAATGTTGGGGTACAACTATGGGTCAACTATTTTTCAAGGTTTTTATTCGCTTTGAGTTTCATTTTATTCTCTGTAGGGATGCTTCCGTCATATTTTGTGTTATGTATTGTAAATAAAGGTAAGAAAGTTTGGGTGTCGCTTTATCGTCCGTACCCATAGGAGTTCCTGAAGAAGGTGCTGACAGAAATCCTGACCAAATAGAAATTGAGATAAATTTTAAAAAAATATTTAATTTGATGAAATTTGGAAAAAGAAGTGTGATTTCGCATTTCAGTTTTATTTTTATTTTTATTTTATTTTATTTATTTATTTACTTATTTACTTTTTTGATCTCGTTTAAAATTTGTCAGATCTACGTATTTTCTGCGACTTAAGTATAGGTACCTTTTCTCCGCACACACCCGACATCTTAACTATCAGCCTAAGGTTTAAGTATAGGTACCTAACCTTTAGTTGGTGAGATTTTTCTAGTTCAAATGTTTCTACATCAAAACCTAGGTAAATAATAAAGAACCTACGTTTACCATGTTGAACTTTATCAATCACTCGAGACGACAAGTGATGATTAAGTCTCAAAAAATGGAAAAAACTTAAAAGGAAAATGACGGACTAAAAAAATTCTTTATACAATTTTCAAGCATAGGACAACGTGTAGTCTCAGACAACCACAGGTTAGATCAAGTTTTCAATGTGTTTTCTAGGTTATAATGAGGTGGCTCATAGTTGTACCCCAGGGGTACATTTAAGGGCCACCTCATTCCCTTTCCCCGTGATCCATAGTTGTACCACATAGGGGTACAACTATGGGCAGAGTGGAAAAAATTCCTCTTCCGGTTCTTTCCAACTTAGATTTTTTTTAAACATTTCATTCGAAAGACGAGATGCATAGCTACCATTCCTAAAGTCCTCAAATTTCTAAATCAAAGATGTACACGGAATTTTCATTGAAAACACCGAAAAGTGGACCATAGTTGGACCATTTTACGGTAAAATACAATACAACAAATAAAATAAATGCAATACAGCACATAAAATAAATTACAAACGAATAGTCAGCCCACGACTGTTTTGCGCACTCACCTACCATCAAAAATTTTGGGATGTTTGGTGTTTCAAAATCAAAGTTATTAACAGTCGTCGTTTTTCTCATTGTAGTATTTCTTATATTCATCTATTTCTGCTTCTGCAATAAGCTCGGGAATAGTGCACCTCCGAAAAAAGAGGAAATGGCAGACACCACCTGAGCTAGAGACGTGATTGTCAATGCATTTTACTGTGAATCGCAAAAGTTTTTCTTGCTACAACCCATGTGCCTGATTTTTTCGTTAAATGTGTGTCTTCTTAAAACGGCTTGTTAAACAAGCATTTAGTCCAAGAGTCCCTGAGCTCCAGACCTTATGTCGACTCCACGATCAGTATTTTTTACGAGCACTAGTCGTAAGTTCATTCGTCTGTAATATGTTTATTTTTCTATAAAGTATTTATATTTTGCTTTTACGAAAACAATAATTACACTAATGAAAATAGTATAAATTCCCAATATTTTCCAGCGTAAGAACATCACAGCAGGTAAGAAAGGTTCGCCATTATTTAAACTGAGAGACATTGACTTTGGCTGGAAACATATAGCGAAGGTACAATTGCTGCAAAAACTGAATAAACATCATAGATTCATTCCATGTTCCGTGACCTGGTAGCCCCCTTACAACCATCTCCAATTTTAAGGATGATCTAGATGGGTGCACAAATGCCTTTAATTTTACCTATCCAAACTTCCAATACAAATCATAAGGATGTAGTATAGTTTAAAAAAAAAGCGGGCTACACAAAATAGCCTTCTGTGGTAGCCTAAACGTGGCAATTCGTTTTGAGCCCGTTTTTGAGTTCCCTTTACAAAAAAGGAAGTATTGTATTCGCGAAAAAGTTTTCACCCAAAAATCGACCTTAATTTCCATTTTTCTCACCCCCGAATGAATGATGAGTTTTTTTTAGAATCGACCACACGTGAATAAGTGTCTAAAAACGTATAGACACGCGAAATATCCATTTTGACGATCCCCCGAGTTAATTACAACGAATTTTCTCGTGACGTTTGTATGTACATATGTATGTATGTATGTCGCATAACTCAAGAACGGTATGTACTATAAAGTTAAAATTCGGTACGTTGACTCCTAGTGGAATTTAGTTGTGCACCTCCCCTTTTGGTTGCATTCGGGTGTTTCTAAAGGGATCTTTTTCCCCTTTTCTGGGGGAAATCATTGTTAATTTCGATGTAAACTCAAGTGGTGTTATAATTTGGCGGACACTTGTCGATATATCGCCACTCTTTTGGTCGCAAAGTTTTGTCGCCAGCTTGGCGACAAATATGACGATTGTTTTTAAAAATCTGATTTTAATTTGGCCACAGTTGGTGATATTTACGCTCTTGTGCAATCAATTGAAACAAAATATTTTTTTTCATTAATTTTAAAATCGTTCAGAGTATTTTTCACCAATCAAACTAAAATTTGCAAAAATATGTATGGGATGAATAAATGCTTTACCTGAGATCAATTTACACCAATCAGGGGAGTTCTGAGAGCGCATGTACAGGAAATTCTGAAGATAAAAGCTGCAGCTATGATCACGTCAGATTTCACTATCGTTTGCGATAGATAAGACCCCGCGAAACAGTACAAAGATTGTTACTCCTTCCGAACGCATATAGAGATATTTCAAAGGTAGTTAGCGTTAGTGTTGCAAATGTGAACCGAACTATAAAACAAAATATAGAAACAAGATTTTCTCCAAAAGCTTCCAAATATTTCCAAACCGGAGAGAGAAATAGGGTCGAAAATCGATATTAATACCAAGAAATGACCTTTTTTAACTTATTCATAGTAAAAAAGACCTTCGAAAGACTAACGCAGCATTTTATAGAGATGAGAAAAGAGAATGGAATAAATATTAGCTCATCTGCTGTTCGGAGGCGCCTTTTGCAGCCTATCGGCCGATAAAGAAACAACTTCTGACCCAACCAGTGAAGAAAAAGCGCTACTTGTGGGAGTCAAGCAGAATATTGAAGGAAAGTATTTTTCTGCGACAAAAGCAATTTCATTGCTTCAACTGAAAAAGTGCAAACATCTCCTGGCGAAAGAACAAAAACCAATTTGTAAAACACCCTCAAAAGAATATGTTTTAAAGTTGTTTCGGTTACGATGGGATTGGTTCTTTGCAGCCTGTCTAGGGTATGATGCGTTCTGAGCAATATATTACAATTCTGGAAAAAAAGTTTATACCAGAGATGACAAAACGATAGCCTAATGGAACAGGGATTTTCCAACTGGATTTAGATCGTTTCCATTCTTCCAAAATGTTCAAGAAATTCATGACTGAGAACCGAAATGAGACATTGGGATGGACTGAGAACTTTCCAAAGCCAATTGAAAATCTTTGGGATGTAGACGAGAATCGTCTATTAAATTTGAACTGTTCAACTATGGAGAAGCCAAAAACTGCTTTAATTTATGACTAGAACAAGGATCAAAACATTATAAATGATTATAAAAAAGCGTTGGCTTCCACGCCGAATCGTGTCCAAATGTTAGTAAAAAGTCCTAGACATAACGTTATGAACTAAAAACTTCTGATTGTATATAAATTTAAATAAAATACCATTTCTTCTTAGCTTTCTCGATTTTTCGAGTTTGTTCCAATTAATTTGCACAAGGGTGTAGAGAGTAAACTATTTAATCACATTAAAATTGCCATTAATGGGGAAATGACACTAAATTGGGGTAAAATAAAGTCATGTGATGCACAAATCAGCTCGTTTTTTTATTGATCCTGAATCCTCAGAATTTGGGTCTTGGAGGCTGAAAATTCTCCCCTCTATTAAAGTTTGTTCAAATCAGAGGTGTTGGGGTGGAGACGACTAGGTCCCTTGACATGGAATGACTCAGTTTTTGACACAACTTTTGCTACCTGTTTCTTGCCAAAGCTAAAATAATAATTAACCTTTCTCCCCTGCTGAGGTGTTCTTACGCAGAAAAATTCTGGGCCTTTGTGTTATGATGTAGGTCTGGCACCCACGGGCTTGTGCGGGCTCAAGGGCTTTCATACTTCACTGTATGGTTCTTGCCTGTTGCTGCCATCGTGTGCACATTTATATCATTAAATAATAGTTTAAAAAACATGTAGAGGAACATGGGGCAAAGTGAAATAATGGGGAAAAGTGAAATGGTAAAATATTTGCTGCTTTTTTGGTTCCACCAACTGGTATTATTTTAACTATGTAGTACCATGTGTAGACTATTCCAGTAAGGAAAAAAATACCGCCGAAGATTAAAGCATTTAGTAATACAGGCAATTCTAAACAATTGATACTCATATTGTATTACATTGTTGTAAGTCAAAATTTATTTTTGTTACTAGAAAAAGATAAAGTTCTTGTTGTTTTCATTTGAATTGTTAATTGAGACTTTCTAATATTGAATGCAGCAAAAGTTTAGTTAATAATGAGCTTATTTGCATTTTCAATAAATTGTGCAATTAGTCAAGTACATACGGGGCAAAGTGGATGGGGCAAAGTGAAATAGTTTGTTTCATTTACTCACTCAATCATTAAATCTAAATTACTAACATTTTCATTTATTAATTAATTCATTTACATTCCTTCATTTAGTAATTCACTTATTTAGACATTTATTTACTTATTTTCTTATTCATTTATTCCTTTACTTGCTCATTTTTTTCTTCATTTTTTTTCGATTTGTTCATTTAATTATTCATTTGTTGTTTTATTATCTTCTCATTGATTCATTTAATCTTTCATTTACTGATTCTTTTGATCAAAAGTATGTTTTATAATCAAATAGAAAATATTTGATTAGAAACGTATTTTATTTTCACTGCTCCTTAGGTTAAAAAAGTTGAAATGTTCCACTTTTTTCTTCGAAGACTCAAATTTACTGCCCAAAATTAAAAAAAATACAGTTTTTACGCAAGATTTATTATAAAATGCAATGTTCTTTTTTAATGTACTGTACTTTTCAACGCAAATTTCCGATTTGTTTACTTTGAAAAAACTCAGTCATTTTAACCATTTCACTTTGTTCCACTCCCCTGTATTTATGATATTTTGTTAGTATGCTTCAATTGAATTGAGCTTGCATTTTATATCTTTATTTACTTTCCTTAAAATAACGCTTTCATTGCTTCATTTTACCCTTGATTGCTCTGAAATTTAAACTAAGAGCATTTACACTAACAAAACTTTTTGATCTTTCCAGCAAAAAAGGATTTTTTACAAACCTTTTTTATACATCTTAAATTGCACTTTTTTCCTTTGAAAATAAGAAAAAGTACAAAATAAGTAAGACGAGGAAGAGGATAGAGAAAAAAGAGATCTTCCGGAGGTATCAGCAAGACATTTTTCCTTCCGATCGAAGATTTTTTGTTCCGTTGAGAAACTGTCAGAAAACGGAAATAGTTTTTCACTTTTAAACTAGAACAGATTTAATATTCCATTTGCTTCTGACTATTGAATCTATATTTGGGTCTCTTCAAAGATCATGCAGCTTTAGCGCTACACGACTCTTTATAGTGTTGATGTTTCTTCATACATGAGCGCACAAATATGTCTTGCATTATATGACTAAAGTAAATGGTTGATTGATATTACTTAGTCTGAATGTTAGTAGTTAACATATAAAATGCATTTGAAAAGGGAGAATGTATAAGAACACTCACAATATTTAGCCATTTTTTTTCCTCAGATCGGTATATTCAATGTGCAGTGAACAAAATACTAACGTATACTAAGAGATGTTTCTTTCAACTTTAATTTTCGTTTTAAAGCTTTTTTTTTAAAGTAAATTTTAGTAGTTTAAAGCTATGCCGTATGTTTGTTGCACATTTGTTTTAGCCTACTTTCCCAGTAAATTCAAAGAAAGGAAAAAAAAGAATGATAGAAATCTTAATTTATTTTAAAAATATCGTGAAAAAAAATGTGACAAATAGATAAAATAACTAAATAAATATCAAAAAATTGAAAATTGGACAGTAGGGTATTGAGATGGGGGAAAATGTCTGTCAGTCGGTATGTCTGTTTGTCTGCCCCCCCCCCCCCTCCCCGCCTAATAACTTGTGAGTGAAATGTCCGATTCGAACTTTTTTTTTTTTTGTCTGAAAGATCTTGCCGAGGAAACCTCATTCCAATGTTTCATTTTTTTTATTCGAATTATTTTTCGTTCAACTTTGAACAGTTGAAAAAATCTTACCATTAGCGCCCCCAGGGGAAAATTCAAAGCAAATGTAAATCCTGCACTTAGAGGCAAATTTACTTCAAACACACTTCGTTAGAAAAACTTCTTGATAAAAAATATGTATGGAAAATATCTTTTTGATTTGAACAAGTTTTCCGTCCAATTTTGAACAGTTCGAATTCCTTAACATTAGCGCCTACGAGGAAAGTAAAAGTCAATATAGATTCCGAACTTAAAGGCGGATTTACGTCAAACAAATTTTGTTCGAAACAGCTCTTAACAAGCAACTGCCGACTCCGAGAATTTTGGGGCACCTGACTCCGATTCCTGTACCCGAAAATTCGTCGGACTGCGACTCCGTAGCTTTGGCAAAAATTTAGACACGGAGAGGAAATATAAAGCATTTTGATTCCGACCTCTTTTTCCCAAAATAAGTCCAACTCCGACTCCGCAAACATTGCAGAGCTGCGGACTTTAAGGGAAATTATTTGATTCCAACTCCGAGTCTTTAAGATAAAAACCTTCGACTCTTGAATTTAACTCTTTTACCACAAAATGAGATTGACATCAACTGCGACTCTACATCCATGGTTTTTACTTTGAAATAGTTATTGTTGATATGATTTGTTTTATTTTGACGTTAAAAATTTAACTTATGTATTCATGCTTTGGCAGAGAAATTTGGAGTGCTTTATGTTTCTATATAAAGATATGAACAGACGATTTTTTTTCTTAGCAATGAAAATTATTTTTTTAAGTTGACAATTTGTTGTTTTTTATTAATTTTAAAAGTACATTTATTCATTTTTAATTACTTTTTGGCAACAGAGGAAAAACAAACGATTTTTTATTTTTGACAATGTATTTATTTTAATAAGCTTATTTTTCTTCTTTTTTTTTTCTTTTTGAAAGTGATTAAAGATATTTTTAATGGAAGAAAATATAATAGCAGCTTTGTTTAAAAGGTGTTGCTACTTTATTTGTTCGATTATTTATGTTTTACGCATGTATTTCTTCAGATGAGCGAGGCGTATTTCTAAAAATCAGGTTAAAATGTTAAAAAGTTACGTTTGAAATAACTTTCGATTTTAGCTAAATTTAAGAATATTGATCAGATACTTGAAAGTCAATATTGGTGGACGAGAAAGTAGGCTCGTTTAGTTCTTGGCGTTAACTTCTTGTCTATACATAAAATGTGCTCAACTAAGGCTTTAATGTATAAATATGTGAGAAGCAAGCACGTAATAAAACATAAATTTCAAAAGAAGCTCCACAGATTTATGAAAAATGTCCATGACAACTCCATGAAAAATGCTGAAATCAGGAAATACAAAGTGGAAAAAATATAAATTTTACATTTAACTCTGTTAAATGTTTTTGCATGTGCAAAAACTACACCGTCCCAAAAATATAGACACAAGCAAAAAATACAACTCACAGTAAAAATATGAATGGAAGGATCACATGTGTATATGATAACCAGTACGTGAAACACAAGTTAGGGTCATTTATTTTAAAAACATTACGTGTTGAATTAAATGAGAAAACTAGAAAATAGGGTGTCGCATAGTTACAGACACTTCTTGATTTATGAATTGATTTACACAGTTAAAAATAAAATATGAAATTGTGTTTCCATTACCTCTAGTTATTTCGGAACCACAATGCTGAAATACAGTTTAGTCCCGTAAGCAAATCCTGTATTCGAATAAGATGGTCCTCTTACATTTGCTAAGAATTGAGAAAGCTCATTTTAAGCTTTAGGATGAAATAGAGGAAATAGAGTTTCAGATACATGAATTATATCAATGGCCACATAACTTTTTTTTTTCACCAACTGTTTTTAATTCTCGTCTTCTCTGTTTCTAAGAAATGCTTTTAACACGCATTTAAAATCTTCTAAGGTGTTTTATTCTAACCCCTGCAAATATTTTATCAAAAACGGTAATCAACAGTGATACACAAATGAAGGGCAGTTAAAAATCAGATCATTACATTTGTTTCAATATATCTTGGGAATTTTCCTCTAAGGTATTGAAAACGCTCTTTGTTCATAGTTTTCATGAAGTCTTTTATTATTCTCAGCAGAATGATCAGGGTGGACACAAAAATATGTGGATATACAAGAGGCTCATTTCGGCATTTCTCTCCCTTAAAATTGTTTGATGTCTATATGGATTTTACGTAGTGAGATTATCTATCACAACCAAGAGTATAATTTTATAAGTCTCAGTCCCATTGGAATGATTCTTCTTGTCGGAGATAAAAAAAAAAAGAACATTACACTGATATTTCAGAGCTGATCTTGATTATTTCTGGTGATTTTCGGGTCAGCGGGACAAAATACAAAGAAAGTAACTGTTTTTGAACGGGATGCATTTTTGGTGTTGGGTGGTGGAATTGCTGTAACAGCTTTTTGGAATATATATATGTGTATCAATTTTTGATTTTTTCCAGAAACGGCCAAATTCTAAAATTTTAATACTTTTATCGTTGGTCATTATCATTCAGTATCACCATCTATTAAAAGTAGGGTTTCTAATCCCACGTCAATCTCAGTACCGCAGGATTCTGGGATTGTAAGAAGACGATTCCGCGGGATCCCGTGATCCAGCTGGATTGAGTTAAATTTTCAAAAAGTTAAAGTTTTATGTCGAAAAGAAAAAAGTTGTGCAGTTGTGCTTTTATGGAGGGACTGCTTTTAAGATATGAATTAGTCTTCATCTCGAATTCCGTACACGAGTAGTAGAGTACTAAAAAGTCACATGACAATTAGCGACTATTGTTTTTAGTATCCAAAAGTGTACTTTTTTGAAGTCCAGCAAAGCATCGCTTGAATGGCATGGGAAAAGATTATTTGCTCTAAAAATAATGGGCTTGATGAAACATGAAAAAGGGTAACCTCATAAACTTCACCATCTTCTAAAATAAAATTATTTTTTTTATGAGGGTCATGTGAAGAATTTTCGCGCATAAAGGACAAGAAGGATGTATTTTTAAATTATATATTGCTCTATCAAATTTTCCTTGCTATGTTGTTTCATTAACATTGGTTATTTCATCAGTGGATTTTAATTCATTACAGCTGTGAGAACAGAAGTGACCATTGACTAGTTCATAGTCTCAAAAAAAAGTTCTTGAATACATAATTTCGCTATTTTTACCTCTCAATTTAAAGAGACTAGCAAAACACTTGAGCAGCTTAACGTACTGCACCGTCATGGGAGTCATCTAGTCTAGTGTTTCATATCATCCAAGTTTATATTATCTTTTTTAGACTCGTACCAAATCTTGAAGATTGTAGAGGCATAATTCGCAACGTACCTCCCACATTTGAGGCAATGAGAAGCAAAGGGATGTAAGTGGCAAAATTAAAAACTTGGAGATAACCAGTACACATGGCAGGTGAATCTCTCCTCTGTCTTGGGGCAAGAGATGGTACTAGTAGCCCTGGTAGTTTCTGCTACGCAGCATGATTTAGAAAAAAAATCAATGAAAGCCTACCTAGGATGTTATTTTTAAACGCCTTTTACCCAAAGCTTGAAAATGTCCACTTACATCCCTTTGCTTCTCACTACCTCATTTGTATTTTTAGCTTGAGGGTGACAAAGATATCGACAGGCTCTTCCTACAGGTTAGAGAGCAAAAATGAAAAATGTCACGTTTTTCATTGCTTTCTTCTTCTGAAAAAAAAAATTGTTCACTGGTAATTTAAAGCTTCGAGCGTATTCCTTACGTTTAAAGAAGCGTTTCAACATTGCATTCCAGCTACTCCAGCAGATTTCGTATTCTATACACTTTCTCAATTTCTTCTAAAGCCCAATTTTCTGGATTTCGATATTTACTGATGATTTTTTAAAATGCTTACATTTTTTACTCATTTTCACTATTGATTAACGCATGAAAACTTAAATCTTGAATGCAAAAAAATGATGGTACGTCATATTACACTGGTGTGCAAAAATTAAGGACGAAGTCGAAAAATTAGCCTATCAGCTGAACGAAGAGGCAGAGCGGTCAGAAAGACCAATCAGGAGATTAAGTAAGGTGATGTACGATAAAGGGGAGATATGCAGGCAGACGTAATGGAGAAGTGTCTGAGTAGTATAAAGCATGTTGTCGGTGTAAGATCAGTATTTCTGGCAAAGAGATTGCTCGCCGTATACCAGTTAAAATCACACCGAGTTGCTGCCTCAGCGAGAAATGGCGAATAATCAATCTGTTAGACGACATCTGGATGCTTTTACCCGAGGTCGAATCATTGGGAAGTTGGAGGAAGGCGGCAGTGCGACAAGTGTGGCTGCAGAGTTCGGAATTGCTCACAGCACCGTTTCACGACTTTGGGGACAATTTCAAACTACAGGAACAGCTATCCGGGGGCTCAGTAGTGGTCGTCCACGAGGAACCACACCCGCAGATGACCGGTATATTGTCTTACAGACCAGAAGAAACAGGCGGCAGACGCTGTGAAACCTGCCTAGCAGTCGGGGGAGATCACATTCCCTACTAAGGACCGGATGTTTCTTGCTGGACACCCATCACAGGGATGTTTCGGCCTTCAGTCGCCATGCTTCTTTTTCAATAAAGCTTCTTTTTATCCTTATGATTTCTCTTTTAGTAAGTGTTGCTTACATTACACATGTCCTTACGTATTGGGGATCTTACGGTATTAAATGTGTTGATTTGGAAAGCTTTTGTACAAAGTTATATTGAAAAAACCGTCTCGTCCTTAATTTTTGCACACCAGTGTGTGATGGATAAGATTTTCATAGGAACTTGTGTTAAAAAATGCGAACTGCATAGGATAGAGGGTGATGTTTGCAGGCTTACGGGAGAGTGGGAAGCGATCCCCGACCTGACTCTCCTGGATTTCTTAATGTGGGGGCTTATCAAGTACATGGTGTACGAGATGCGAATTCCTTAGGGCAAGAATCGCATTTCCAGGAGTGCAAAAGCTGCGCCAGGCGTTGGTGACACAGCCGGCCAATTTGAATATGCCCATGAATTCCTGCACCAACATAGCGAAATTGTAGCAACTGGTTTTTTTTTTTTTTTTTGAGCCTCAGTTGTGATGTAATTGTGTTCAATAGTAAAAATCACATTAAAACGCCGCTTTTGACATCATTTTTTTCACCTCCTACCCATATACGTTCATTGCCCTCCAGCAGTTGAAATCTGCATTTTTGAACACAAGTTTCTACGTAAATCTCGTTTATCATAAGATGAAAAAGCAACTTGCTATGTATGTATTAGATATGTAAGTACCACCGCCCGCCCTGTCTAGTCGTCAATGTAGTCTGACTGAAATGGGGAGGTCCCGAGTTCGAATCCCGACTCGGGCATGGATGTACTTTCTCTCTCCTGTTCTTGACCATTCATAGTGTAAATGTATCGTTGTGCTGTGAATGCCTAACCTATAAACGGGTCCTTATGGCATGAGTGTACTGTAAAGTCGAACTTTACACCAAATGACGGAAAGTGAAGCATCGCATCCTGAAATTGCCAGCCTAGCTGGCATAAGCCAGCAACAACGTATGGAAGTTAAAAGGAAGTTAAAGTTAACCTTAAAATTTTATGAACGACATTTAGCTCTACCGTATTATAAAAACCATTACGTCTATAAATCACATTTAAGCATAAAGGTGTAAATAGCAAACACTGAAAACTTAATTGTGAAAGAATAATAAAGCAATTCGCTGACTTTAATTTAAACGAATTTTGCACATTAATAATCAAGTTAAGATAGTATAATGAAGTACAATATTAAAATGACATAAATATCTGTGCTAACATATGACGAATGGTTAACGTGAATAATACCAAACGTTATCCGATACTTGAAATCAAACTTTACATATTCTAAAAGATCGTAAACATCATCTTTGATCGTCTGGAATAAAATACAATGCTCTGGTGCGTACGATTTATCACAAACAATTCTTGTAATCGGAACGAATGCTTTGTCAGGAAATGAAAGATATTCCTTTTGTGATAGAACACATTATTCTAAAATGTTTCCAAATAATTTCGCCATGTGAGGCGTAAATTGTTCTTGATCATTTTTCAATTACATCTGTTACATTATATGCAAGAATTGATTCACTGTGTTATTTCGCTTGTATGCATCGTGATGTTTCAAATCACCAAATCTTTTAACTAGTAAAACATTAATTTATAGTGACGCCTTTTCATGCTTCCCAATCGTATAAATTATGTGTACACACTTTAACTATTCATTAACATATACAAAAAATAATAACCGCTTTTTGCAAAGTAAATCCAAATACTTGATTGCAGCGTTTCTGAAAAAAAGAAGAAAAAAGGCTTAAAAATTTTATACCTTTTTATAAACATAAATATTTAGTAATTATTACTCTCTATGGTATATTTAGTTGTAAGCATATGTGCACAAATGTGTACTAACGTTACTTTTTGTTTTATATTTTGAAAACATTTATGATCGTAACAGTATAAGGCAGGTAGGTACTATGTAAGAGAAATACACGGTCCGGCTATTAATTTCCAGGACTGGCATAACTGTAGGAAAACAAAAAGCCCGAAGATGGTGCTAATTATTGAATATTGAAGAGCGTTTTTTTTTTTGCGCATGTGCATTGCAGTCGGCACCATTCTAAAGTAAGTGGTTCTCGTGAAAAGCGCATTAACCGTTTACCCGCCAATGTTCCAAAAATGGAACATCATATTTAAGTGAAAATTTTCCCAAGAAATAACGTTAAAATAAACAAGTTTTTTTTAACACAGTTTAGTCTTATTTCAAAGTATTTTTTGATTTCCTGCTTGATTGTTTATATGTTTCCAATTATTTATTGCGATTTTTCAAAGATGAGTGTTTTTTTAGCTTTTTGCAACTTTTTCTTATAAAATTTACCAAAAATTGGCTTTTTCAGAAAATGTGATGATATTTATTATAGTTGTGAAAAATACTTCAATGTATGATTTTAAAATGCTTGTAGAAATGTACAATGATATTTCTGAAAGGTGTACCCCTTCAAAATAGCATGTTCCAATTTTGGAACATTGGCGCTTTTAGGGAGTCAAATTTCCAAGAAGTAAATCGTTCGACTTCCAAGGGGAAATTTCATTTTTCGTAATATATGTTTCTTTTTTTTCTCATTTTGAATGTACTCTGATGTAGATGTTGGCAAAACCAAGTAAGTTTATATTTTGAAAGGATATGACGTTTCGTTAGCAAAGAAAACAATAACAGTCTTCTGTTTGACTGACTATATGGCTCCGAATCCACACCTGCTCGGACAGCTACATTGTTACGTGATAATAAAAAATAATATTAGTGAGCGCTTTATTCTTCATATTTTAAATGCAGTTCAATAATTCGCTAGCTTTGTTTTCGAGCGAAACGAAATTCTGTTTGACGTATACCAACTGTTCATAAATGTTAAAAAATGTCTACAAGATTTCTTACTGTGGAACAAGCTGTGGCTTATTTAGAGACATTGTCAGATTCGGATTTGTCAGATGTAGATATATGCCAATTACCCCCTGATGAACTAGGCAATATCACTGAGGAAGAATAGATGTTGACAGAGATGAAATCCTACAATTTTTTGGTTTGTTGCTATTGAGTGGGTACCATTCTGTTCCTTCTGAAGATATGTATTGGAGCAGTGCAGAAGATACATCTGTGCCAATTGTATCAACAGTTATGCCTCAAAATCGTTTTCGAAAAATAAAAAACAACTTTCATTTGATGGACAACCATGAATTAAAACAAAATGACAAACTAAGAAACGTTTTCCCTATTTACGAAAAATTGTGTAAAAACCCTCAACAATTTGGTGTATTTCATGAAAAATTGAGCATAGATGAATCTATGGTTCCCTGCTACGGTCGGCATTCATGTAAAATGTTTATTAGATGAAAACCAATAAGATTCGGCTTCAAAATTTGGATGCTGTGCTCTTCAAGTGGATATCCATATTCCATGGAGATTTATTCAGGCAAAAAAGAAGGATCCCCTGATATGCAATTAGGATCCAGAGTTGTAAATGATCTATTATCAGTTTTGACTGACACGTCTAAGCATGAAGTATACTTTGATAACTTTTTTACATCATATGATTTAATTTCTCAACTATCAAAAAAAACTGTACGAGCAACAGGAACAATTCGTGAAAACCGAACTGGCCATTGTCCACTGAAATCCAAAAAAAGCCCTTTCTAAAAAAGATCGAGGAAATTTTGACTATCGATCTGATGGATCAGTGTACATGTGCAGCTGGAATAATAATGCAGTGGTTACAGTAGCATCTAATTGTTATACACATGAGCCACTTGCATCTGTAAAATGTTACTCAAATGCGCAGAAATGCAAGATAGATGTGCCACAACCTCATCTTATCAAGAGATACAAAGGGGGGGGGGTGGACGTCTTGGATAAACTTTTTGGGAGCTACAGACCTCATTTGAGGAGTAAAAAATGGTGGTGGAATCATTTTAGAAATGCTCTGAATATTTCAGTTGTAGCTAGTTGGTTACTTCATTGTGAGTTACACGAAGTCAAGATGAAGCATTTAGAGTTCTGAAGAGAAATAACAACTGTCCTCCTAAGAAGAAAAGTACGAGTAGAAAGTCATCCAGGGCCTCGTTGTCCTTTACATAAACGATCAAGAATGTCTGACGGACATTATATTGTATCTGCATCCCAAGGACGTTGCGCGGCGTGCAAAAAAATACGACTAAGAAATGTTTCCATTGCGAGAAACGACTTCACCAGCAATGCTTCCTTTCATATCATGGGCATTAGATATTTCTGTATTGGATTTTCTGAATTCTGATATGTACATAAATGCAATTTAAAATATTACTTTTTCCGTAATAAAGTATGCTAAGACAAAAACCGCATTCAAAACCTCTTAGTTTAAAAAAATTCTCTTAAAAAAAAACCTTCATGCAAAGCGCCAATGTTCCAAAAATGGAACACACTGAAAAACATAGTAAAAAATTTTTTTCTGGAAATTTTATTTTATTTCTGTATTTACTAGACATAAATAGACATAATTTCAAAAAATTACTCAAATTTGATCATCCGTCAATAGTTCGGCGGTTAAACGGTTAAACATAGATCTCAAATTCCTGTAGTCGAAGTGAAAATGGAGCAAAGAATTAACGTTAAATTTTGAATTAAATTTGGGCAAGACAACTGCAGAAACATACGAAATGTTGAAACAAGTTCACTTGAACTTTTAAATGGTTTAAATACTTTCGGGACGGTCTTAAAAGCTTCGATGATGATCCACACACAGGTCGGCCACAGTCCGTACGCATGCTGGAAGCAATTGAAAAAGCTCGCATTATGGTGAAAACAGGAATTGAAGAGCTACGTTTTAATGCGCCTTTCCACGAGAGCCACTTTATTCAGAATGGCGCCGATTGCATAGAACATGTGCAAGAAAACGCTCTTCAATATGCAATCACTAGCGCCATCTTCCAGCTTTTCGTTCTATTACAGTTACGTTAGTCCTGGAAATTCATAGCCGGACCTTGTAGGAACAACAACAGCAAACAGAGATCACCATTCTTTTTAAACCTTCCTGCTGGAGCAAGAAAGCAAATTAAATTAAACTCTCTCGTCTCTCTCGTGTAAACTTCTCTCAGATACCAACATGTAATGCGCAGACTGCTACTGACACAAAAATAGGTCGATAATCTATCCATATAAAACTCTTATGCGTGATGCAAAATGAGCCTTTATTTCTTTCTCTCCGTTGGCAACGATCAATCGTTGTTACAAGTGCTGCTACTACTGTTCAATGTTTATTTCATAAGTTTTGCAGAATTTTACATACATTCATCGTTAATCGGTGAACCAAAACTTCTCACATAATTCCATTGTTGTAAAATTGCGAGGGTGTTTTTTTTTTTTTTTTTTTGTTTCTTTACCAGCACTGTATTTTATTTGATAGTAACGCGCCTTTTAAATTCAAACGTAAACAATTTCCTGTTAGATTAGCCTTCCCAATGACTATAAATAATGCACTGAGGCAAACTTTTGATAAAATTTGTTTAGATTTGACAAAACCAGTTTTCAGTCATTGACATGCCATATGCAAGTCATTCAAAAGTCAGGTCTTTTGATTATGTTTTAGTTGTATCTGAAAACCCAGAAAATTTTAATTGTATGTGTAGAGAAGTATTATGATTTTCTTCTTTTTTTTTTAAAATAGTTTGTGAAGAAACAAAAAGAAAATAAAATACTTTCATTTCGTTCAGGAACGTGAAAGCAAAATGGTAAGCTTAAAACTTTGTTGTGAATAAATAAATAATTTTTTGCCGTGAGAATACAGATCGAATGTACTTTAGATTTAAAAAAATGTTGCTGTAAGCAAATTTGAATTTTTACAAAACTAAGGCTAAATAATAGAGAGGCAGAAGTGCACTTATGAAACAAACCAATTAACATCCCTATAAAATAATAGATACGTTCATTTCCTCCTATAAACCAGATATTATCCTTTCCATGTAGTCAATGGTCAGAAAGTAAATATTTAGACATAATCTGACGTTGTTAGAAGAGGTTTTTAAAGGCCGTAAAAATATCTGCCATTAGGTTCACGCTGAGACCATCAGCAACTACCTTAAAAAAATAGGATGTGAGCAACTCTTTAAATTTTAATTTCTATTGAACAGCATTGTACGATGAAATTCTTTATTAATGTTCAAAATATTGCACTGACCAATCTGCAGGTAAGGAAAAAGGTCAAATTTGGTAGAAATTCTCAGGACTTGTTTAAAAGTTTTAAAAATTCGCAATTTCGAACAAAGACACCTCCATTAAATTCATCCGGCATCCTTTCATGAAAATTAACACGAACGGTCACCAATTTTCTAATAATGACAATCTGAAAGAAGCTTGCATGACGATTCTGGAATGACTTACCAGAAAAATCCCTTATTGACTCAACGTTGAACAATCAATAAATAAATAAAATAAATATAACTATTTAACTGCTGCATTTTTCATCTATTCTTAGTCGAAATTAGCTTACACTTCATCAACAAATTTATATGTAATAACTCTAAATAAAAAGGACTAAAAAGTTTAATTATGCTGATATGTGCCTTCAACTAAATAATTACTTTTAGTTGACTAGTTATGAGTACGATAGCTTAAAGGGATCTTAAATATCTTAATCAATGAAAAAAAAATCACGTATGGGAGGATGGCCCAAAGTGGGTAGGTCGCCCAAAACGGATAGGAGTTCGTATGCTCCCCTCCCCCATGGTGTGTAAGCGGCGATGCATACGTATGTCGTATTTACATGAACACCCCCGAGTTTTAATCAGTCCCAGCGAAGATGCAGTGAAGCGGCATGGCGCAACTAGGCTTGAAATAAATAATAATACATTTCTAAACAAAAAAATACAGTTTTGTAACTTGTGATTAGTCAAAAACCAGCTTATTTTTTGATTGTCAATAATATTACGTTATTCCGACACCATCCACCAACAAACTTTTTTCAATAGTCAAACACTTTAGCGGTTGAAAGTTGATTTTTTGACATCTGGAGTGATATTTCTGGATGACACTGCCATTCCTTTTACTGCAAAATAAACACAAACTCAAGCATTTTGGATATGAACAGATCGACAACTTACCATTTATTCCGGGTTTCGCGCCGAGCGATTTCCGCTCGTTCCGCTATGGAAAGAAGTTTCTTGTTGGAAAGCGTTTCGCTCCAAATGATCAGAAGACAGAAGCTGTTATAGACTGATTATTCTCACAAGCGGCCGATTTGTATGGTTTAGGCATTTAAAAGCTTAGTGGGCGATTTGATATGTATGTATAAGTATCAATACTTATACATACTTATCAATGTATAAGTATGTATAATTATCAATCAATATGTATGATATCAATGTATAGGTATGGAAACTAAGAAATGTAAAGAATGTAAAAATAACATAAAAAATATATATGCATATGTTTTTTTTTTTTTTTTGAATTTTTGATTTAAGTTGATCATACTTTTGGATTAACCCTTGCTAAGAGGTGTATGTGATACGCGATCATGTTCATATATGCACGTGCTTTTGTAGTTCAAAAAATTTAGTTTCAAGCGCTTTTGTAGTACGCAAGCTTGAAACTATTTTTTTTTCTAAAAATAAATATTCATCAATTACTCTACTTCTCTGATGTAGAAATTCTCTGACTTATTTAAAAACTTTTAAAACATTTGACTTAAAATGAGGAATAAATTTCACTATTCTTCAGTCATGCATATTCTTTGTCATTGAAATTTTCTTCATTTTGTCGATATTTTTGGTAATGAGTTTTATTGAATTTTCATAATTTTTACAAATTGCTTTTCAATTAGCTTTTCTTTTCCAATTTGCGATTAACTATGTTCTTCCAAACCATTTCTTACTAACATTTGACTCATCAAAAGCCTTTAAGTCATTGTGTGGTGCATATTTTCTAGTTTCTTATAAATTTAGTTCAATGACTGTTTAAGTACATGCTGTATTAAATAGCCATTGCTACACGAACGAGAAAATGCTAGCCATTGTGCCACCAAATGCTTTAACATATGTGATGCAAGTCAGTGTTAAGCGTTTGAACATTCGATACGTTTATGATGCTATTGCGCTGCATTAGAACTAGCAAAAATATTTAGGGACATACCAAGCTATGAACATACTGATCCGCATTTATTTCACCGTAGCTCTAAAGCTGTTATTTGATTTATCACAGCGTAATCGCATAGCAAAGACCACAAAATTAACAAGCTTCCAATGGCGAGCATTGATAGGTACCTGCTCTGAAGCCTGCCTTAGCGTGGTAAAAGCATGAGAAGAGATAAAATGCAGGGATTGAGAACTTTCTTTATTGAACCTCAGACCCCAAGTCATATGATAAATTTTAAAGCAAAGCATTAAAAGATGAACTCAGGTTTATTCAGAAAGTTTCACGCAAGACGTGTCAACCATTCGTTGTTGTTGACTCACGTGACTTGGAGTTTTAGATTCAGCTTTAGCTAAGCTAATGATTAAACTTGCTCCCACAATTTACTAATTCCTGCTCTTATCGTAAAAGAAGTCGAAGGCTGATTCCTACTGGTGCCGTGTCGCAATTTTCTACTTTTCGTGATGTTAATCTTTATCATGTATTATTCTACTTCTCGAAGCCTGTTGCTCAGGTTTCTATCTTTCTTTTTTTTAAAAGACTATAACTTCAGCAGAGAGATTTTTCCCTTGAATGTGTTACATTACAGCACAAAGCAGGGAAATTACATCCAGAGTGTTGCGTTCTGGTTCGAAATGAACATACTCGCAAAACACAATGTGGACTGTATAAAAGTTAAACCAACACACTTTATTAGTTGGAGTCACTACTAATCAAATCCTAACAATACGTATGAAGCCACTATTTCATTAGATGCAACAACACTTTTTGCAAGAAGAAAGAACAACCTGTTTTCACTACTGTTGTTATTGCAAAATAACAATTAAAACTTAAACTTTTAAAGACATAACATTTTTTGTGGAGGAAGAAACAAACACGGAGTGAGGTTCAAAATCCAGTGCACCGCTAGAAGCTTGTGGAGCAATTGCTCTGACCACTCGGCTTCTGAAGGTCGCAATTCCATTGTATTTATCCGCAGGAACGGCGATTTGTTTTTGTATCTACGAAAGGTTAGCTTCTGGTATAGTGTAGGTATTTTACTAACTATGGAGCACAATTTTCAACTTAACTTGATCTAAGTGCAACTAACTGTGACCACTACCGTTTTCTTGACAGACGTTGTCTTTGATAGCTGTCTTAGTGTTATCGACGTTTATTTGATCTTTGTGGGGATATGTTTTCTTCAGCTTTGTTAAATGGTATTTGGCAATCTTCAATGTGTTAGCTGATTGACTTTTTTTAGACCACTAGTTTAAACAGAAGATAGTGGCGACAAAATCCTCAGCTATGAACTAAGGAATTATTATGCTAGCGCAAGGTGAAAGGAAACGTGTTGTTGAAAAAGTTTTTACAGATACAGTTGCACAGTAAGTAAATTTTAATATACTGAATTTAATGTCTTCTTAAAACAACTGTTTATATTTGCTGTTTGTAATTGGATTTAAGAAGGAAGTGTTGTAAAAGTTAATAGTAGGCTAGACACAATTATTGTTTTGTGCTAAACGAAGATCTCTTCTAAATAATACCTAAAATAAATTAAGGGATGATATCAACAACACATTTCTTATTTGTTTATGCTTTGAATGTTAAAAAAAAACCTTGTGAAGTTTTTTACTGTTAAAATTTCACAATACTTACGCAACGAAAATGAAATATACTTGCATAAGTTAAATGTATTTTTTTTTCAATATTTTACCTGTTTCAATATGGTTGGTGGTTTTTTTTTTTGTGTTAAACTCTAATCCTTAATTATTTTTTTTGGTAACTTAATAAATTTCCTTTCTTGTCAAGTAAAAGTTTTTCATCATGTTGATAGTGTACTAGTGTGTGTTATACTATTTGAGTTCATATGAATCGTTTGAAATGGTGTATTCGGCTTTAATTTTCACAAGTAAACGATTTTTATATTTATTTTGCACGTTTGCATATATTCTGCAAAAATATCATAGATAAACCATGCAATATGTAACTTTCCAAGTTCTGTTTGTTATTATTTTGCATCAAAATGCCCAGGAGTAATTGAACTATACTTAAGACGTAGAAAATATTCTGAATTAGATCCACTAAAATAAGAATCGTGATTTAAAGCCACTGATGAAAATAAAACAAATAAAAATTACAATTCAAGGAATAGTTTGTTCGAAATATTTTCATTGATCTTGGAATGCATTCTCAGTGTTAACAAACTCCAGATTCTGCATTGGACCAGGGAAGGGGACATAAATGTCAGATTGTTGATAGAAGCCTGGAATATATCCGCTAAGTAAAAAGCCAAAAATTTCGAGAAATATAGACACCAGAAACATTGGTGAAATTTTCGAATTAAAAATAAAAACTGCGACTTTTTTTATTAAAAAATAGTTTTAACTTTCGTTTTATAAAATTCTGGCTAGGTTGAAACCAGTGGCACCTGAAGTCATCTTATGCCACCTTTATTAAAACTAATTTATAGGATTTAAAACATACTGACGACTTTAATGAAAATACAGGGAACGAAACAATTGAGAAAAATGCATTTTATCTATAGAATTTTCTGTATTATGAATCGTACTTTCTATGCATTACTGTCATTTATTTGTTTTCACTCTAAGAAGTAATTTAAAAAAAATGAAAAATAAAACAGTTATTTAGTGGCGACTTAAATGTGTTGTCGTACATTGTACATTCAAAACCGATTTGAAAAGTTATGAAATAACTATGCAAGTTTCATTGCTACTGCTATAAAAAAAAAAAAAAACACATTGATTATACCATGTGTACACGTACATCACGGTATACAAATGACCGAACTGAATCAAGGTACAATTCTATTAAAAGCATAAAAACAAGTACCTACTTATTATTAAAGTCAAAAATTGGTATCATGAGAACGAAGTTTCTCTTTTTCTTTCTTGGAAGCTCATTTGAAACTTCATCGCTTTCAAATGTCATGTCCTTACTTAAATAGAACACAATCACGACAGAATTTCAGACATGAAATATTATTCCCTAACTTACCCAGTGTTAAGTAAGTAATTAATTATGACGAGTAGTTACAAACTGCAACAGGTAAGTGCGTATTAATGCAATATTATAATTTTAGAACGAATCTTTGCTTACCTTAAGCGTTATTTGAGATATTATGCTGATTACTAGATTCCATTGTGGGGGCAGTTGCCTGGTTCGTCACCCCTTGCGTCTGTGACCTATTTCTAATAAAAATGTGTCCTTTTTCGAAAAATCTATCGTCGTAGTTATGTTGGTACTGATGTGATGTTTGAGGGAATTTGAGCACCTGTTACATTATATTTAAAAGGATATTAGCTATGCTTTAAAAACAAGAAACAGCAGAGTAAAGCTTACTTGCTTATTAATCTATAAGTTACACTATGTAAACAAATATTTAACTACTGTATAAACATAATTATATTTATACATTCATGGACATGTATGAAAATGTTTTGCGCAATAAGTCTTTGCGTTTAGGAAAAATAACTTTTTCTATAATGGTGAAATTTCGGAAATATTTAGGAAACGCAGGGTTTTTAAACAGAAAATTGTTTGGACTTGTTGATTTGCTTTTTTAAATGAAATGTTTCAACTAATCAAATTTATCTTTTATTCATTACCCTCTCTTTGAAGGTAGTTTTTATGCAAAACGTATTCAGGATAATCGATTTTTTTAATTAAGCTTAGTTTTGTTTAAAATGCACTACAAAATTATCATGAACTATAGGTAAAGACTTAATCACATTATACGATTACACACTATATGGTCACACTTTGGTTAACATCCCATTTACTAGTTAAGGTGACTAAAGTTTATAACTAGTATGTAAGAGAATTTTAAAAAAAAAAATCATGTTTCTACATGCTTGTGCATGTTTCGAATTATATCTTGTTGCTATTGTATATAAAAGGAATAGTTATGATTATGCTTTTTTCCTGCTACATTCTTTTTATAAAACGTGTTAGAATAAACCCTTTCGCCTTCATTTCCTAAAAGATTTTAATTTGATTTAAAAGTAATCTGTGTGAATAATACTTCAAATTTACGTACTAAAAATGCTTCTGTCATAACAGAACTTAAAACTATTTTTTTCAGTCATTGTTCAGATACCACAATATAAAGGTCAATGCAATATACCGAATGTAAGTCAAATTAATTGGATTTTTGTCATCTAAGGTATTATTTCTTTATTTTTTACCTTGTAAAAAAATACTTCTCAATTTTGTAGAAACACATTTGAAACATTGTAATCATTTATAATTCGTCCTGGAATCAATAACCTTTCAGCTCCTTTTATGAAAAAGTATATTGCGCAAGACTAAACTAGAAGAATAACGTTACGAAATCTCAACATTGGAACATTTCCCGACAGCTCAAAACGATCTCGTAGTTGAAGAATGTCGGCAAAAATTTTTGCTAGAGTTTCATCTAAAATCTCCTCCACTTAATACATTTGAAAATATAAATATAAAAGATGTGTTATAAAAGTTAGTAGTTTGTCTGAAACCTCTTCTTAATTTCAAAACGGACTATACAACGTTGCAAAAACGAGCCTTTTGTGAAGTTTGTAATATCAGAAACAATCCGTCTTGTCTCATACTATTTATGACTAGGTTTATTTACGTGAGAATCGGTTTGAGATAGCAAACAATACAGTTGCTTTACTGTTATTTCAGAAGTTATAAAAAACTTTTAAAAGTCGTAACATAGATTGTTTCACAAACTACACATTTGTTTATGCATATTGGGCGTAATATCTTTTTTTTTGGTTTACGAACAATGTCAGCAATTTATAACTAAAGCTTAATGTTGTTACACATTTTTACGCCATAATTGTTATAAGTGTTTTGATTCTTTAATTTATTTCAAAAAAAAAAAAAATGGAAAGCTGATATTGAGTGCGGACAGATTACTATTTATCTCTTAAGAACCGCTGGTTTTTCTGAAGAATGAATGCCTACCTTTTGTTTTGAATGTTAGAATCATATGCGGTAAGATCCAACATAAAGTAATAAATTGTTAAAAATAAGACTAGTATTCTTTCACGAAATGTCTTTTGTCAAAACTCATAACTAAACAGTTACTTTTTTTCTCAAATCACGTCACTTATGTTGCTATAATACTTCGCATAAAAAATTTCGTTTGTTATACATGCTTTTATTTTTTTTAACTGTTTACATTCAGAAATAAATAACCTTTCGTGAACTAGTATACCTTAACGTAACATATTCATGTTACTGAAATATTAACGGCTAAAGGAGCATTTCATGTATAAATGTGTTTATTTCAATACTTTACACAATTTTCAATTAGTAAGCTTCTTCCATTTGATGATTTATTTTAGACATTTTCAATATTTTACAAACTTTTCCTTTAATGAAAATACTTTTAACCAATCCATTATGTGAGTAATTCCCAAGTGTTTCAAGATAGTTTATGAATCTAAGTCATATAACCTGAATGCTATGGTTAAAGTGTAGGAATTTCAAAAGCACCCTTTAAAGATATTCCTTTGCATGCATTCCCCATTTATTGAAAGCACTTTATCTAGTCCTATTATGTATTCAAATATTTAATGGGCTAACCTTCGCAGATCTTTGCGCTAAGAACAAGCTAAGGATTTGCGTAGTTCGAAATCCGTAAACTGCACTTGATGGTCGTACAATTTCTCGTATCAACTGTAATTAAATGAAGGAGTTGGACTCGAAGAGTTAGAGTTTGACTGATTCTGAGGCAAAGACTTGGATTCGGCATTTAAAGCTTTTGAATTCCTAGAGTCAGAGTCATTCATTTTCCCTCAAGGTCTGCAACTCCGATAGTGCTTGCGGAGTCGGAGTCATAATCGGAGTGTTTCTTTTTCCCTCAAAGTCTGCAACTTTTCCTGTGCTTGCGCAGTTGGAGTCATAATTGATGTATTTCTTTTTCCCTCAAAGTCTACAACTTTTCCTGTGCTTGCGAAGTAAGAGTCTTTCATTTTCACTCAAAGTCTGCAACTCTGCCAGTGCTTGCAGAGTCGGAGTTAAATTCGGAGTCGCTCATTTTTAGTCAAAAACTGTAACTCTGCCAGTGCTGTCGAAGCTGGACATGTTCCCTCCAACTCTGCAGCCCTGATTAAAAGTCAAGCAATAACGGCGACACTTATGCTTTTAATATACTTTTATTGCAATTTAACACCAGGATACATTTTTCTGCTTATCTGCATGGAATAACTCGAAGTATAGAAGTACAGCATACAGTAATCTGTAAACACTTTAGTAATATTTCTGCTTTTGAAACCACATAATCTATTTATTATTTTGACTATCTGCAATTCTAATAGACATGGTTAAAAACTAAAATGCGTCATAGTTGTAATACAGTTATGATGAATAAACATATGTTTAGAGTAATCAGAATACAAGAAGTTAAAACTAACATAACATAACTGGGAAAAAAATCTTTACTGTCATGTCAGTTCATTCAACTAGGATATTCTACGTGCTTTAGTATTGAATTGCCTTTTACAAATATTGCATCTAACAGAGTTAGTTTACTCAAAAACAGTATCTAAGACTGTAAGATTTCAGGCAAAAGAAGAAATAAAAGTACATATAATTTTTTTAGTGGGAAAAAATTAAACTCCATTTTTTTTCTTGCAACATATACGACGAACAAAAATAAAAGAACTAAACGAAATAACGAAATGAATAAGCACAAAATTAAATATATAAATAAGTTCAAATATGAGATAAAAACAGTTTTTGCCGTAGGAAAACAAATTTTATGCAGCTTTGAACAATATTATTTACTGTTTAACCCTTGTAAATATAGAAATAAAAATTCGGAAAATTATAATATGCGGCTAAATAAACAATGCATACCCATCTTGCGTATGTAAGAATATTAACTGTTTGCAACCTTTTGTATTCTATGAATTATAAATAACTTTAAATCAATGACTTGAACAACTCAAGATAAACTGAAAATAGTCAATAAAAGCACATAACTTTGGAATGATGCTACCGAAGCAAGAGGTTTTTAGAAGTGAAAAAGCCTAATTAAGTTTTGGAATAATTTGCAAAAAGTCCTAGAGGGATATACAGGCAGGCCAATAGACATACCTTCGTTGTCTTATAATTCTACTTTCTAACAGAAATTTTACAATACCTAACACATACGACACCTTGGTTTATGCATAGCTCGTATTTCATACGAAAATGCTGACCATTAAATACATATTTTGTAGTAGATGTACAATACACACTTCTCAACTTATGGGGAAAAATTATTAATAAGTACTAGCAGGTGCATTTAATGGTTAATGTTTGAGCTTTTCTAACAGCATCATCAATCTTAGGGCACGTTGTATTGCCCACTGCAACCCTTTAATTAACATAACCACGAGATCTTTGTTATGTTAGTTTGTTAAGGATTATTGTTCTTTCTTAACTTTCAAGAGTGGTGAACTTTTTACGGGATGCATTGTTTCCCTATTTTTTTGGGAAAACTGTTCCCTTTTTACTTTCTTTGACATCTAATATATAGAAAGAAGAATTGGATTCATGCACATTTCCGAAATTCGAATTTTGACGAATTCGAACGTTTTGAGGGGTGCTGAGTCCATTCCGAACATTTTTGGAAAATGTCTGTCTGTGTCCGTGTGTATGTTTGTCAGGTATGCAGTAGACCAGTTTTTTGTGGACGCTCTACAGTAAAAACTACCGCATGAAATAGAACGAAAATTCGTACATACATGTGCCCCTATATGAACTTGTGCCCATTGTTTTTTTTGACGCAAATTCCTCTAAGGGGGGATGAGCAATGGGATGTTTCTTGAGTTATGCGTGCCTGCTATTCCCCAAGAAGTAACTGGCGGGATCAAAAAATTTTTTGTCCATATGTTACCTCTACCAGGTGCAGGTGTTGATTCAATTTTGGTGTCAATAGCTCAAACGGGGGGGGGGCGGGCTATTGAGCGTTTTTGTCGTTAATTGTGACTGCTGAATCTCACGAAATAATGAACGGAATCAAACAAAAATGTATCGACAAGTATTTCTTAAAGGGTATATGAACTGATTCTATTTTAGCGTCAACAGCTGAGAAAGGGAAGGCGCAATCGAACGTTCCTTTTTTTAAATTGTGAGTGTCATATCTCAAGAAGTAATGCTACGATCTGGATAAAATTTGGAATAAATGAGAATCCATATGTAAACAGACGTTGACTCAATTTTTGGCACCAATCGCTCCATGGAGGATTGATTTTTTTTTGTGTTAATGAAAATAGCTTTATAATTGCAAACATTAGAAAGATAAATCGTAATAGACTGTCGTCTGCGCATTTCCGCAATTTTAATTATTGGAAAATAAACAGAAAATCGCGAAGATTTAAACTTTTTAACTGTTTCCATCTTGTGTTTGTTAACAAATAAATGTTTGTAATTATTTTAAGCAAGGCGTTTAAAATAACTCTCATTCTTTGCTTTGCTTTTGAGATAAATTGTGAAATGGGATGGTCTTGAGGTTTTGGCGTGTGTAATTTTGTTTTTTAATGGGAATGTTGCTTCTTCGTCAAGCATGAGGAGCGATTAGAATTATAAGAAAGATAAAGAAGAAAGTTTCGTGATAGCCAACAACATACTAGTTTAGAAATGATTACGAACTTCATAGTCGTAAAATCTTATAATAATGAGGTCTGTTTGTGCGTGTGTCTTGAAAATTCACAAACCAGATTGCAGAACGTAATGGTACCTACTTTTGAACAAATGACTTAGAACGATAAATATACGCAGTTTGGTGTTTTAGAAAATTCGATTTCGTTAAAATTCTATTAACTTTCGTTTAAAATAGGTATGTAATGAAGCGGGGAAATAGAGCTAAAAAATAAATCGATTAATGAAATATGTAAGTGTAAAAAATAAAAACTAAAGCAAAGTCCGTCACTTTTAAGAAATAGTTTTTAACTTAAAGGAAAAAGTTTTGTTTGAAAATTATCAACGAGGAGACCAGCTGCATTTTTTTTTAATTCAACGACGTTTATTGAACTTTAAGTAGGAAAAAAAAACTTACATGCAAACTTGAACATGTAGATAAACCTAGGTGAAATTTTAAATGTATACTAAATAACAGGTATTTTATAACTGACCGTGATCAAACTATATTGATTATTATTGTTTGCTGTTTATTCTATTGTTTTTAGTTTTATTTTATTTGGGAGGCTGGTTACTATACGTTCTGTTTTTGATTCGTAGACTACATTAAACCGATATATTGCACAAACCACAACACAAAGAAAATTGGAATGTTAATAATTTTTTGACAGCTCTTCCACGAATTAGTGCAAAGGTAAAATTAAATAATGAGTCAGATAACTATACGATAAAACAAGTATATTAAATTCTCCTTAAAAGCTTTTAAACAAAACGAAGATTGTCATTATCAAACTAATAAAGTAGAAAAACTCTACTATTGGTTCTAAAAGAAGGAAAAAAAAAATATATACTCAAGCGCATTTTCATCCATCGTAAGTACAAAACCTTGTCCAACAGGAAAAAAAGTGAAAAAAAAAAATGACTCCAAGTTTTAAAGAACGTAGGTAGTAGAATATAAAAGGTGTATATAAGAAAAAAGGCTTTCCAGAGCTGTTTTAAATGACAGGTTGTAGGAAATGAAAAATATTGACAGGTTTATTATCCTAGAGCACAGATTAGAAAAGTATGCGCGAAAATTTATGTATTCGCAAGTATAAAACTATCATATACTTATTTTTTCAATGATGATTTGCAAAAATATAAACAAACATAATTGATTACATTAAAAAAAAAATAATCAGCTCAGAAAATGTTGGAATATGTTTGAGGAGAAGGAGGATCGACGTATCTCTTCTGCCTTACTTGTTTCAATGTATCTTCAGCATTACAATAAAATCCCGTTACAACGAACTTCAAGGGACCGCAAATTTTGTTCGTTGTAACGGGAATTTCGTTGTAATGGAATTCAAATAATATAATTGCATAGAGACTGAAAATGTAGTTCGTTGAAATAGATATTTCGTTGTATTGGTATTCGTTATAGCGGAATTTCACTGTGTTAGCTTACTGGAAAATGATCGCACGTCAAGATATTACGGGTGAAAGTTGCTTCTACATTTGAACGAAGCAACTGCATGTTTGGTGATATTTTGATGGTTGAAATTTTAACCCTAACTCCAGAAGATGAATCCAAAACTCCAATAGATAGCATTCATTGTTGACCACTTTTTCGTTTCTTCATTTCCCTGAAATGATACAGTCTTACCAGTAAAGCACTTGAGTTACCGAATCCAGTTCAGCCGTGCCACATTAGAGCCTTTCCCTGCATGTTAAACAGTACCAAAATGTATTAATAAATTATCATGTCGTGGCTCGAGTTTCATTGTTGATGACGTCAGCGTTACTCAATCATTGGCTATCATATATGTGAGGATGTTATACGGAAAAGGCAGACTACTATGAGTCAGTCTCACGACTACCGTTTAATGCTAACTATTTTTATTTATCTCTTTATAGTAAACAGATTGTAATAGTTCAAAGAAATTCTGGAAGGAAAAGTCTGTGGTGGGGGTCTGCGTCTAGAAGACCCCATAGCACCTAAAAATTGAATTGTGCCTTGAAATTTTGCACAAAATTACTTCGAGCTCCGATGGTTTGCACTTGTGGTTTTGTTTTTTAAAATTCGAACTAGTTTTTTTTGTAATTAATTTTTTAAGCTCAAACTTCGCGTATATTGCCTATTATTGCCTATGAAAGGGGCGAAAAATTATATGCATATATTAATATTATATATCGTTGGAGAGGATTTACGCGTTCTACGCAATTTGTTTCAATGCTCTAACTGAAATACGGCGGAAGTAGTTCGCATCCTTAGCTCGAACCTTTTTAGGCTTAGCTAAAATTTAGGCACTACTTTCTTCATTAAATCTATCAGTAAACAGTGAAAGAATTGTCCCACAGTTTTCTTTTTGACACCACTAGAAAGAGCCTTTTTTTTTTTTTTTTTTTGTACTCCAGATCTAACTCGACCTATTGTCGAAAAACTAATCTATCTCCCAAGGAAAAAAGGTACAAACCGTTAAAAACCAAGTTCATATAATTTCATCTCCATTCAAATTATTGATGTTTT
Organism: Uloborus diversus; assembly: GCF_026930045.1. Taxonomy (NCBI): domain Eukaryota; kingdom Metazoa; phylum Arthropoda; class Arachnida; order Araneae; family Uloboridae; genus Uloborus; species Uloborus diversus. The sequence goes on from NW_026557765.1 coordinate 7,025,392, forward strand.
GTTTGGCGTTGCCAGAGTCTTTTTGATTCGCTTATTTCTTCTTTCTTATTCACAAACTTTATGGGTTTCGATTTTAACGGAAAATCGTAGGCTCAAATCAATTCAAGCCCGGTGCTAAAGAGCGAAATATGTTACTAGAGACCACGAATATAAAAGCGATTTTTCAAACGTACAAAACTGCAATTTTGCATTGCTCAAGAAACCCTTATCCCTTACTGCTCTGTAAGTTGGTATAAGTTATTTTGAAACCCGGGGAAGGGGTGGTTTTTGTTCCAAAGGGTACAAGGGTACATAATGTATTTTTTATCTGTTTTTTTTTCAATTGACGATTTAATTTTTGCGAATCAAATAAGATTGCAAAGCAATCTTTTGGGGTTGTTTAGCGCTAGCGAGCAAGGGGCAGAGCCCCCTAGTTTCTGTAAAAAAAAAAAAAAAAAAAAAAAAAAAAAAACTTCTACAGAGATTAATGACAAAATTACTATTTTTATTATTCATTTTTAAAAAGAAACCAATCAAAGCGATTTATTCAAAACTTTTGACTAGTTAAAAAGTGTAAACAACAAAGGAAAATACAATTGATTACTATGCACTAACCTTGGTTAATTATCAATCCAAACAAAACAAAAGTTAATCTCTTCCAAAGCGAAATTAGTATTTTCAAAATAAAATCAACTTAAGCAAGAGTGCACAGAATTTTAAAAATTAATTAGGATAAGCCACGCATTTTATAAATTAGAATAGGTGAAATAGTATTAATAAAATGAACCATCTGAATACCCAAAATATATTTTCTTTTTGCAGTAATTTCTCTTAGGAATTGAGTGAAATACTTTTTCTTAGCTGATTTCATTTTCCATTTAATTTTCCAAGAGATGTGAAATATTGAAAGCTTTTTATCCGACCCAAGCAACAAATGTGCTGTGTTAAAAAGCCATTTGATTTTTTTTTCAGAGCTAAGCTGTTAAATGAATAAAAAAGGCAAGACCTCAATGCCTTCTAGAATCAATGTTGTAGTATAGTGTGCTACTCAACAGCTTTTAGATAAAATCATAATAAGTAACGTACGTATTTTTTTAAATTATTTTTTAAACATATACGGAAATATAAGCGGTTTAATTCATGTAAAGGGAAATTACAGTTATTATTATATATTCTTTTGTATAAATTTGTCAATTTAACAATGAAACTCGCGCCACACTACGATAATTTGACAATATTTTTTGGTAATGTGTGGCATGCGGGGAAATATTTTACTTTTACAAGGCCGGTAACTTAACCTTTTTACAGGAGAGACTCATTTTAGAGAATGAAAGAACGAAAAAAGGTCAAATATGTGCTGGAGTTTGCTGTCATCTCACTGGAGTTAGGGACAAACAAATTTCAACTATCAAAAAATCACCAAACAGGCAATTGCTTTGTTCAGATGTAGAAGAATTGTTCACCCGTCATACCTTGACGAGAGATTTTGTAGAATTTTTATGAACATAATAATTTTGTGCTTGTCAGTATAAACACGCCGGTATTTTGCACGTATTATATTGTCGGTTATTGCACGTAGTTATGCCTTAGTTCTCTCGTAAGGACGGTACCTTACTGATTATTAGTGAAGCTATGCATTAAAATGGACAAGTTGAACCGTAATTGTTGCTACAGGTTCTCACTGATGGGCTAAAATTGTTTTAGCTACCAATTCGAAGTAACTCTCAGCTTCAAGTGCAGTCTCTGGCGGTCATAACAGGGCTGTTAGAAATTTGCGTACAGTTCTGCCTTAGCCATGGCTTAAGAGAGGCAATTTATTTTTTTCCCAGTATTCCCCGTGGGACACCCATCAGGAAGTTGACACATAAAAGTGGACTTCATAGTTATATAAAAAGAAAAAAAAACATCAATATACAGAGTGGTTATGATTATAGTTACCCTGTTCAGAGCTCTCTAGAGACCGCTCTAATCGGATTTCGATGAAACTAAAAAGTGGATTATATAAGCCCTAGGGAGCAAGTATATGCAATTAAAAAAAAGTTCAAAAATAGGGGACAGGGGCGCTTTACGCACCGATAAGGACATTATTATGCGCGGTTGTGTTCCAGTTTTTTTACGCTTTAAAAACAGAATTCGCACCACTATAATGTTGCAAAAAAAAAAAAAAAAAGATTGGGTCTACCGTGGATAAATATAGACGATGCCTGAATAAAAGGGCAGCATAAGGCGTCATGTTCTTGCTATATAAGAAAAAACTCTCCGTGCTATTGTGGCTCACAGTATAACAACTTTTTGAACACGTGATTGACTTACATGGAATGAACATCGAACAAATTCTGTAAATAAAATCGATTTTGTGATACAGTCTGTCTTATTTGATTCATGCGCCCTTTACCAACCTGGAGGTAGATTTTTAGACTATTTTTTATTGCATAATCCTGCTCCCCATGGCCTATATAATCTATGTTCCTAGTTTCATTGAAATTCACCGTGTTGAGCGGTCACTAGAGTGGTCTGAACAGAGTACTTTAATTGTAACCACACTGTACATTAAAATATGAAAATCTGTTGCCGAAAGTGACGGCGCCATTATCGTAACTACTTTTTAGTCGCATTTAATGTAACGCACTACTTATAAAAAAACGTAGATTAGTAAGTAGTGTAATGCAAAAAAATAGTACAGTAAACTCCCGATTATCCGTAGAATAGAGTGACACGATAACCGCGGATAAGCGAAAACCGTGGATAATCCAAATAATAGGTAAAAAACAATGATACATAGTGTATGCAATAGATAAAAAATATTAATGACACTCACACATTCATTTAAATTATAACTAAAAACATTGCTACATTGCATCTACTAACATTGAATATAAAAAATATAGTGTAAAATCTAAAAGCGAACAACACAATCATAATTTGAAAAAAAAAAAACGGTGAAAGGACCCGCGGATAATCTGACCACCGATAATCGAGAGTTAACTGTATTTCGTAGTGATTTCAGGAAACTACATTTAAATAAAATTTAAAAAGAAGAAACAAGGTTCAAACGAATCTGAATTGCTATTACTCAAGTACATCAGTATTTGCAATAAGATATACGTCTAGTTAAAATAAGATTTGACCTCAGTCGTATGATTTTGACACCCTACGCTCTATCAGTTTGACACAATTAGTTTACTTCGAATCGCAATTCTCATATTTTGCAATATTCACATTGAATACACCGCCAGTTCAGTCAATTCCAGTCGAGGACTGCAGTTTCGTGCTTATTAGCACTCATCAGCCCGACATAGGAGTGTCTGAGCTGGAGGTGGAAAACCTCTTAAGAAAGCCAAAAGAGCCAACAAGCACGAAAGAGCTGGCGGTGTATTTAATGTATTTCTGCCTTAATCCTGGCTATAGGGCGGTAACTTACTGAACATACCTACCTTGCCTTCAATATTCGAGTTGAACCGAACCATTGTTTCGGTCACTCGTCTGGTCAGTGCTAATTATGTATTAGCTACCAGTTCGTTTGGCCCTCTTAGCTTCCTTGAGAGGTTTTCCACCTCCAGCTCAGTCACTCCTATGCCGGGCTGATGAGTGTTATAAGCACGAAACTGCAGTCCTCGGCTGGAATTGACTGAGCTGGTGGTGTATTTCATGTATTTCTGCGTTAGCATTGGCTATAGGGCGGTAACTTACTGAATTCTCATTGAGTTGAATAGAGAGTATCTAAGAATGAAACGAATAAGTTATAACTGTCAATTTAGTGAAACGTTTGTGTTTTCTGTCAGCCAAGAATGTTCCGTAGATAACGTTTTAGATTTTAATGTGATAACTTTGTCCATTAAGCAAAAAGCTTTTGATATCAAAGTCATCCGCACATAATTTAAAATTGCAAATTGAAGTAAGTTAAGCATTTATATTAAGCGTTTTATGTTTCAGTTAGCTTATCCTCAATGATCGAGCTAATGATGAGTAACTCTTCTGACGTCATCAACAAAGAAAGTCACGCCACGTCATGATATTTTGATAATATGTTTTACCAATGTTTAAAATGCAGGGAAAGGCTTTAATGTGACAAGGCTGAACTGGATCCAGTAACTTAACTGTTTTAATGATAATACGGTGTCATATCAGGTTGATGTTGAAATGAAAAATGGGTCAACAATGAATGCTACCTACTGGAGTTTAGGGTTAATCCACAGGAGTTAGGATAAACATTTTAACTATCAAAATATCACCAAACCGGCAATCGCTTCGTTCAAATCTAGAAGCAATTTTCCAGTTCATTAATAATTATCTAAAAATACCAGAACCATTCGAAGTATTTTTTATATACATCTTTATTTTTGCTTTTTAGTGATTCAGTGTAGCGACAAAAGTCAGTAAGGAAATATTTGTAAATTTTTGAGAATATGTGGTAGTATTGGGGAGAAAATATCTCTTTTTCTATCAGTGGCGTAAGAAATGGGACGGTATCCAGGTAGTGACCCTCCAGCATGAAGCTCAAAACAAATGATTGGTTTCAGCAAAACTAAAGTTCCTATAAAATTAATTCATATAATTAAAGCTATATTTTTTATTTTGTTTATAAGTTGTTGTTTTTTTTTATCACATGATCTATTTTAAGTATATGTATAATTTTGTAAAATTTAAACGAAATTACGACTGCTATGTACATTTTCAAATAGACGAGTTGCACCTCTTGAACAAAAACCCGCTGGAAAGAAAAGATTAAAAGATTTGAAACTAGTATTGCAGAAAATATTCGTAAAAATCGTAAAATTAAATGGTTTAGAATTACAAATTCACTCAAAAAAAAAAAATAAATAAATAAATAAATAAATAATTTGCAATGTTCAACGTTCAAATGAGCTAAATTAGAATCTAAATCACTTTTTGAATTTTTTCATCAAATCCTCAAATTTTGTGTGTGTGTGTTACTATAATTTTATTTTTCTAAAAAGTAGCCATGTAGCGACAGTATTCCAAAAGTAGTTTTTAGTCGCCACAATTTTAAAAAAAGTAGTTGTAGTTAAGTTCATTTGGTAATAAAGGTAGTTGTAGTTCACTACAAACAAAATGTAGCTCTCGATGATAATAGAGAACAGTATTGCAGGAATGGAGATTATATAGATGTTTTGATAAAGTTCTACATAAAATGCATTCGTAATTTACGCTGGTATTTTTATTTAATTTTTTCACGCAACAAAAAATAAATAGGAGTTGTTATATGTCATTGTTATATATAAAACATTTAAATGTTTTTCGTAGGAGGGTGGGACGAGGATTTAGTTTTTTAGGCGAAGGCACTTCGCCACGCCCCCTTGAACGCAGAGTTCCATTTTACTCGGGGGTGATCGGTACGTAATCCACGCGCTTCTAAAGGAGACTGCCTTAATTTGGGCGTGCGTTTTAATGTGCAAAAAAGTGTGATTGTCCTTTACATCACTTGCTTCACATTTTAGTTATTCGTTCGTTTTAAAAACTGCTGCTTTTACAACAAAATGCTATGACCCCAACATACCTTCTGCCGAAAACAGCAAAATAGAACCATCGGATACCACGTGACGAGGGAGGAGTCAAGTGTCTTCTTTTGAAAAACGGACAATATCGCCAGAGCTCCAAACGCCAGTGTTTACGTATAAAACAAATAATTTGTAAGAAATACTTTCTATAAGTATTGATTGTAGTTTTATATGAATTAGAAACATAAAACATATATTTCATTGAACTGTAAGATATCTTAGTGTCACATATGTAATTCTAGCTTCCAAAAGAGGAAAAAAACAGCAAGTTTTAAAACATATACTTCTGAAATCCTTTGTCAAGGAAATCATCCAATAGGATACTTCAGGATTAGAAAAAGCATTGAATAGAGTCCACAAAGGAATCTAAAACAGGATTTGAAGATTACTTTGAGGAAATATTTACTGTAGAATAAAAGAAATTGAAATACGTTACTTGACATCTTTGTGTTGCTAAACTTTTTTTAAGAAGCTACGTCTTTGTGTATTTCTTTCGGAACTCAATAACACTTTTCAAAAAATGAAAAATATTAATCGGATTCTTTTGATAAGACATAAGTAAGACTTCTTTTTATTTTTCGTTTTTTGTGTAGGATTATTTTCCCCAAGTTACCGATTTATATTTTTCTGAATTTCTTTGCAATATGAAACGATCACTTATTGATAGTAAAACAATGTAGCAGAAGGTATATAATAAAACGTTGCAGTAGAAAACTATTTTATCAAAGTGAAGTTAGATCAAAATGTAGATAGCACTGAAGTGTTCTATAAGTACAAATCTAAGGTTTTTGAAATAAACAATGAAAGTTGGAATTTAAAATTATTAGTTTTTTTATTATTATTTACTATATCACTATAACTGTTAATTTAAAAAATATGTTGATGTACAAGGCTTCCCTTGCGTCTGCATTAGGGGGCAGGGGAAAGAAAAATTTCGCAAATGAAATCTTAATCTGTCATAAAAGTTGCAGTTTTGTACACAAACGCATATAACCCGAAAAATTTGAGAAGTGGGATACACATGTCTCACTTTTTTAAGAAACTTTTAGATGATTTTGTTTCAGATACACCATGGCGCATCTAATTTGTTCCAGATGTACCATGACAAACTATTATTGCAAAGATATTTTTAAAAAAATCTCTCTCCATATCTTTAAAAACAGCGAGAATTATGACTGGTTTATTTGTGACAACTAATTATCCCAAGGAGCCCACATTACGTTTTAACGTATCATAATCCATTTCAAATTGTTGTTACAATGTTAACAGCCATTTTACATTGCTTATAAAACGAAATGTGTTATATGGGTGATGATATTATCTTAAACCACTAGTGAAACATATACTGATGGTCTTAACTGCAATGTGGTTTCCTTTTTTTAAAAAAATGTCTTAAAAAACGGGAGCTGAGTTTGTAAGGTTTAGTAAGATTATCAATATTCCATACGTAGGACGCAAACTGTGTTACCAGTCCAGTTATGTAACGGAATTTAACCAAACAGAAAATATTATCTTTGCCTCGCTATTAGACAAAAGAAAACATGTCACCAGAGACTTCGCATGATATGCAAACCAAAGGATTTTGAGCTTAAGATGCTTAAGAGCTTTGATGCAACAGAATCAGAAATCACAGTCGTTTGCTGAGGATTATCCGCCTGATTTGAAGAGAGTACAAACATTTAATTTTCAAAATTACCCTGACGCACTTAAGTCAACAGACTAAGCGTTAAAATCATCACTGAAGCTTCTTTAATATTTTCAGCTCCTAAGTCAAAAGATGCATTTATAAGTAACAGAGTGCAATCTCTTAAAAATAATACCTAGAATCTGCCACATAAAATTGCAGTGCATAAAGCAAACGAATAAAAAGATTATATGAGATTAGTTCAGAAAGAGCAACCAAAGCATATTTTACTTGTAATCATTCTTCTGTAACGAGTTGGTGATAGAAAGGGTTGATAATATCTCAGGGGTTACAGAACCTCAAAAATGATGAAACGATCAAAAAAATTTTTATTGCTTATTTCAAAACAAAAAACTATTTGGAACACAGGGGAAAAGTTTCAATGCTTTAGTTCAATTATTTAAAAATTTATGAGTGGTTTTAGGCCATGTTCCCTATGTGTTCTTATACAAAAGAAAAACTTCAAATTGCTTTTTCTTGATGATGTTTTTTTTTTTTTTTTTGTGTGTTTTCATGTCATTAGAATCCCTAAGAATGTTTTTCTATTAAAGATACAGCGTTAAAGTAATATTTTTTTGCAATTGGAATAACATATTTGACAAAACTGTGCTTTGGATAAGAATTTTATAAATTACTCTAATGTTTAGAGCATGTTAAACCTTTAAAAACCAAATTAAAAAAAAAAAGACTTTGATTTTTTACATAATTAATCACAGAAAATTTTCGAATGAACTCATAAGCAAATGAATGCACACATTTTTAGGGATGATTATAGTGATCGTTTTGCAAAAAAAAGGTTTTTTAAATTAGTGCAAAAATAAAAAAAAAGCCTTAGGGATTTTAAAAAGTTGACATTTTCCTCATTTTTTTGAATTTAAAAAAAGGCAATATTTTTAAATTTTGAAAATAAATTATTGATTACGAAATAAATATGCATGTTATGGTTTCAAAGAAATAAAAAATTTATATAAATTAAAAGAAATTGCTTGAAAGGTACTGTGACCCTTTAAATTTAATCGGCAAATAGTTGCATATAGTCGAAGAAATAAAAAAAATTCAAGCTTTTAGGGAAGAGAAAGATTGTACTTTGCATCATCTAAATTTTGCATACTTACTAAGATTATACACTACACTATTTTTCTGTGTTATTACAACAGATAAAAGCGGGAAAAAATGATTTTTTCCTTAAAATCTTAGTATGAGGCAATAAAAACAACTACAATAGAGAAAACACAATATAAGAAAAAACACTTGCTTGTTAAAAGCATCAATAAAAAAAGTATAAGTATTTTTTTTTTTTTTTTTAAATAATTTTGATGTTCTAGACTAGTGTTGTGTAAATAAGATAGGTCAGTTACATGCATTCAGTGTTCTCAAAGTAGTTCTCACGTTTAAGTTAACATTTATTTTCGTTTAAAAAATATCTGCTGTAAGCACTGTTTCTGGATTGTAAGCATATTAGGAATATTTTTGCCAAGTTTACCCTCAAAAAAATGAAACCCGAAGTTAGCATTTAAAAATATTTAATATATGCCATGTCTTAAGTGCCAAATACGTTATTCAAGCTGTACAAATGATATTACTTATTGTAATTATATATATATATCCAAACTTGCGGTAATTCTAGTTTAAAAAATCTGTTTTAGACGAATTAAAATTAAAAAAAAAAGAATTTCGGATTCTTAGACAACATTTGGCTCACCTGTATCGCGCAAACGGAAAATATATAAAACTGCCACTTGCCATTTATGCTTTCTCCAGCTTAAGTTCGTATTAGCAGCTTTTTCTTATTATTTGTGCAGTTACTTACTAAACAAATGACGATTTTAGGAAAAATCTAAATTATTCAATTGCCTTAAACAGCTTGTCATGAGTTTTCTGGGCGGTCATTCCAAGCTCGTCAGCTTGCGAGATCGAGATTCTCGCTCACGTGATCGGATCTTACGTAGAAATGTCGCAAAGTAGTATTCTAATCTACTTGAACCCAGCCGCAAGATAAATTCGAGTAGATTAGAATGCTACTTTACGACATTTCTACGTCACAACCGATCACGTGAGCGAGAATCTCGATCTCGCAAGCTGACGAGCTTGGAATGACCGCCCTGATTCCACAAAGAATACTGGATTCTACTTCTGTCTGGTGCGTGTATTTTAACTCGTAAGCTCGTATTAGCAGCCTTTTCGTATTATGTGTGCAGTTATTTACTAAACGAATGACGATTTTAGGAAAAACCAAAATTATGCATTTGCCTTAAACAGCTTGTCATGAGTTTTCTGATTCTACAAAGAAAACTGGATTCTACTTCTGTCTTGTGCGTGTATTAAGATCGTATTAGCAGCTTTTTCTTATTATTTGTGCAGTTATTTACTAAACGAATGACGATTTTAGGAAAAATCTAAATTATGCATTTGCCGTAAACAACTTGTCATGAGTTTTCTGATCCTACAAAGAAAACTGGATTCTTCTGCTTTCTGGTGCGTGTATTTTAACTCGTAAACAGCATGCTAAAAATTATTGCATTTTTTAATTGCGAATATCTTTCTCAGAAGCAAATATGATTTTTTGCCTCTCAAAAGTTTCAAATGCATTTATTGAGCCAGCGTTTTACAATGTCAGTAATCCAACGTTATTAAGCACAAAACTTGCAAATGATTGCAGACACGTGTTTCGGTGTTACAAGGAACACCTTTTTCAATGCAAAGAAGTGTGAGCTTTTGGATGAAAAGTCATCCGAGAAAAGCTTTCTCGGATGACTTTTCATCCAAAAGCTCACACTTCTTTGCATTGAAAAAGGTGTTCCTTGTAACACCGAAACACGTGTCTGCAATCATTTGCAAGTTTTGTGCTTAATAACGTTGGATTACTGACATTTTAATTTTTCAGCACAAAGGTATTTATTCTTTATACAGCGTTTTACAGTTTACAGTACATTTCAATGCTATTAATACGGTCGATGAATTGAGCAGAGCACGCAAGAGAAATGACGAAATACGCCATAAAAAGTATTAAGTAACCTTAAATTATAATTTATGTCTCGGTACCTACGCGATGTCATAAAAAAGTAATGAGGAATTTAAGGCCATTGTCATAAAAACGTAAATTAAAATTTAAGCTTCTTATTATATCCTTACGTCAATAATCCACTTCGTTTGTTACGTAGTATTTATTTTTTCTTTTAGTCCCATATAGGTTTCTGTAATCATTTTTTTTTAAATTTGATTAACTGTTTTTATTATAATTGATGTTTTAGAAGTGTTTGTTTTCCTGCAGAGCTGTAAAGGGATATTTTTTTCACATTACTGAAATTAAAATGTCTCTCTTTATAAATGACAGTAATATACTGCCGTACTAAGCATGTAAGTCGTCTCTACAGATAAACTGAAAATGAAATATTGTTGTTTAGAGTTTTGCACCTTCATACACTTGATTCAGATGGCAGTTTTTAATATTTTGATGAAATATTTTCCATTCACAAATGACGAAAAAACATTGCTCTCGTGTAAATTATGTTACAAAGAATCACCAAATGTCAGAAATTATTGCGCTTTTATCTTGAAACCATGAGAGAAATGCTAGTTTTTTTTTCACAATGTTCAACTCCGAGATTTAACAGAAATTCATTGTGGAAATTACAAAATTAAATTGCTCTGACACCATGCAGTTGTTTGTAACTTGTTGGAATGTTAGCAAACTCATTGTAGATACATCACAGGCAATTATTTCGGCTGAAGGAGGGTCATATTAATCAAAGAACCATTCCACAAATGTAAATTTAAATTAGAATTAAATTCACTTTCGCATTGGTTTTCTTTTATTCTGTACAGATTTTGTAAACATAACTTGGTATATTTTTTACACTATACTTGGAGGGAAACCTAACCTAGCAGCGTCGTAATGGGATAAGGGTTTAAGAAGATCGATTGTATCATCAATTAGGATTTGAGCAGACTTCACATTGATACTACCGCACACACACCAAAAAAAAAAAAGATCGCACAAAAGCAGGTTTAAGTGTACATACGAGTAATTATATATTTTATAGGAATAAAAAAATTGCGGTATTTTTTCATTGTTTTGTATAAGGCGGTAGAATTAAGTTTTTCAATGAATAATAATGACTAATATACATTCGAAAATTGATAAAACATAGAAAAAGATAGATTAAAAAAATAAAACTGGTAGGTGATGAAACAAAACTATGGCCATTTATGGACTTAGTGTTATATGTTTAATTTGAAATTTATTAAATGCGTGATAAACTTTTTGTTCATGTTTTTGTTTTAAATAAACCAGTTACTGCGTTTCTGTTTTTTTACATTCTTCATATATTTAAACTTAAAAAAAAAAAATAATAACTCTGTTAAAGGAAAAAACATAGAGTTTTATCTTTTATTAGCTGTGAGAAATTGATAAAAATATTTCCTCCAGTAATATTTTCATGACAACGTCAGAAAACTAAAATAGCTTTTCACTTTCAACTATAATCACGTTTAAAATTGAACTCGAAATTGTTTTTTGCACAAATGTCGTTCACTATTTCTTCAAAGGTAAATGCTTGTGTTTCAGAAATGCGAAAAAGGAGCTTCCTGGAATGCTTTGCAATGAATGATAAAAGAAAAGTTTTTTTTCCTTAGATTGGATTGCTAATTCGTTTTAAAAGGAGAAACATGACAATTTATTCGGGCAATTTTTTCGAATTGTAAAAAACTGCGTTGAAGGATAGCAAAACATGAAAAAGTAGTTTCAATGTAAAATTTCGAGAAAAAATACATATTTCCTGCTAAACAATGTAATATACTAAGAATATTGAGAAACTTTATCGTATTTATTTGCTGTCTAACAGTTTTTGTTTCACTAATTTACATTTAATGGCGCTTCAAGGAAGCCTTCTCTACAAGGAAATTATCTAACATTTTTGGCATTCGGAGAAAAAACCCATTCTTTTCGTTTCACTGCTAATGCTTTAGGCATGCCCACACTTAGTTAAAATCAATGTGCATTACGAATAGTTTTTTTTTAATGAAGTGTTAATGTCTAGATTTTAAAAGGATGCAATTATTTAAACATTAAATAGAGAAAGTCTTATTGTAGAATGGCACATGTCACCAATGTTTAAGCAATAACGATTTGTTTCTTATCCTCACTTGATCAAACTTGATGTTACTCTGAGTTTTCAGATTACTATGACGATGGTTGTTTTTAATATTTCTTCGGAGAGCGAAATTTTCTTCGTCATAGGTACATATATTCTGCGATTTGCTTTTATTACTTTTTTTTCAGGGCTTAACTCAAGCAGATGTTACATTATAAAAAAGGTTTTTTGCGTTAAATTAGGTTTTTTCATTAAAAACACCTACTTAGATGAACTTGAATAGCAAAACTTCATCTAATTACAAAATTTCCAGATCATTAATTAGCATCATTTAAGATTGATAAGAAATAAATACGTAACGTTATACGCTGTAAATTATCTTTATGATAAGTGTACTGGTGAATATTGGCCATTAAATCTTTATCATCACACTTTACTCACAGTTCCTTTTTTTATATGGATATGCATCGCAATACTATTTTGGAAATATCCAGTCATAATAGGATGAGTAAAAATTTCTCTGCCATTACTATTCCATTTTCAGAAACAAGATTCGCAACGAGTCGGGTCCTATCATAATTCTTGTTTGCGTTAAGCGAAATAATTTTAGTTAAAAACGTCAATATTCAAATATGTCTTTTTAAATTATTTTTAGCACAAATCACAAGCAAGCTTTTTTGCGGAAAATAGAAAGACATAAGGACTTGGATACTACAGTTGAACCAAATCTAACCTTGCGGAATTGTGAATTACACGCACATCCCAGTCATTGCATTACGACCCTTAGGTTTGCCTCGACTGTTGTTACTTTTCCTTGCTGTAAAATGAAGGCAAGCACAAAATAGAAGATCTTATAGAATTAAAAACTGAGCGTATGTATCTATGTCCAAGTTACTTCTCCAGAACGCCAATGAACTGACCATTGAGCCAGGTATCGATGGATTCGTAATCTTCCCGTCTTTGTCTAGCTATTTAACATAATCCTCCGAAAATTATTTGCGGAGACATTAATTAAAAACTATTAATTAAGAAACTTTGATTTCTAAATAAAATCCCTATTTTTCGAAGGCTTTCCTAAATTCAAATTAATATTCAGTGCTTCATCTAAACTTTCCGTAACAATGCTTTTATATTGAAATGTGTAGCGTGAAGAAAATTATTGAGACGATCTGATTTGAGATCTGTTGCCTTTTTTTTTTTTTTTTTTTCTCAAAGATGAAAAAATAAATTCTGGTGTGTTTTAAAGGATTTTCCTGTAATCGGGGGATTTAAAATGTTTCTTTTTTTGGTTATTTTTCTGCAGCCTGCCGCAAAATTTTACTGTTTTTTTTTTCTTTTTTGTTCAAGCCTGGTTGTTGAACACGCATGACTTGACATAACTTTTATTTTCGAGGTAGACCGTGCAAACCGGGGTGACGCAAATATAAATATATATATATATATATATATATATATATATATATATATATATATATATATAATGTTCTTTATCAAATTATAGACTTTTTTTTTCATACCACTGTCCTATTTGTAAAAAATGCCTATCTTTTTAAACTTAATTCTTAATGTAAAATATAATCCAAACTATTATTCATTTTTGGAAAACATACTTTTAATTTAGTTAATTTGGAAATTGAACAAGAAGACTGTTAACTAGATTTTCGTGACAAACTATCACCATTATACAACAGAAGTATTTCTATATATAATTTATTTGTTAGTGGATAAAATTACAATTATATTACATATTTGTTACTGAGGCCCAAAAAAAATCTCCTTAAATACTTAACAATTTGACTGTAAACTTATTTTACGTCTAGAAATTAAATTCAAGAGCATTTTGTTTATCGCAGTTTCGCTATAGCTTAACAATGACTCCGCAGAGCAGAAAAGGTTTATGCTAAAAATACTTTACTTGACGGCAGCATGTTTGCTTGGCGAGATGGGTGATAAATGACGGTGCATTTAATAATGTTTAACTTGTAAGCTTGCGGTCCAGTTGGCTCGTACTAGTGGAAAATACTTTGTGTGTTTTTGATAAAAAGTCCAATGCCATACAGTGGCCTGTTTTATTTTTTCTTTACTGGGTGGATCATTTCGATGTTAAATAAATCTTTTTCGGAAGCTTGAAACATGTTAAATTGGCGCGAACAAAAAACAATTTTCACTATGTTGGGCTTTGTGTTGAATAATGACGCAACTGTTAGTTGTCGACGTTTCGGAAGTTTAAATATATCGTATATATTCTCAAAATTTAATCTTTTTCCGTTTTTTGTTTCAAATATATATGAGCCGCTCAGAAGCCAATGCGGTTAAGTCCAAATCACAAAATTTGAGAAAATTAATGTTTTTTGATACATTAGTTTTTAAAATTCTTGGTGTATTAATTTAATTAGAAAAGTGTATAAAATCTTTTTTCAAAATGAAAACTCTGCAAAAAAACAAGATATGTTCAGGATGGGTAAATAAAAACGTAAGTATTTATTGAAATAATGACAGCAACTTAAAAATTTTAGGACTTATACCTTTTGGCAGATGAAAAATATAAGAAATTTATGTAAAAATAATAAAATAACATTTATTGTCAAAAGTTTAATGTTTATTCATCATAACAAACACCATCTTCTTACGAGTTATTTAAATGTAAATCTTGATCTCCATGTGTTGTCCTTAATGTCCTGTAAAAGTTGTGTTTAATTGGAGGTGTATACTTTAATAAACATATGATGTCTTTTTTTGTTTCTCTTGAAATTGTTCTGAATATAGGTTGAGTTATATTTTTTAAATTCACTGGCCACCTATTTTTTTCTTTTTTTTTTATATCAATTACATGAAAGGTATCATCCTCGTCAAAATTATGTTTGAACTTAATGCTGCTTGGGTTTGACCTTTCCAATTTTATGCATCTCATACTAAGCCAATTAATTGACTGTTAGTCCACTTGTTGATTTTTTTTCTGTTGGTAACAGCTTTTTCCAATGGTTTTGTGGAAAGAAATTCTTTTGGATTCTGTCCTGAACATGAATCTGAATACATTATAATTTTTTGAAAATCCTTTGCGTACAGTTTAATGTGTTTAGTTAAACACGATGACACTTCTTGTGAACCCCGCGATGGTTGGGTTATAGGCCAAACATACATGTAGCCCTCGTTAGTCTTTAAATCATGGCAACCAAGTTTGTATATAAATAAGTTTCTCTTGTAATAAGCCACTGATGTGGATAGTTTCGGAAATGGTAATGCTTTTTCTAAATCAAAACTAAACACGTATATTTCGTCTGAAGCTCTTAGTCGATCATTAGCCATACTATTCTATTACGGGCAATTTCTGCATTTCGCAAGTGTTTGTATGTTTAACTTCAGCTGCATTTTTTCTTCATCTATTGTAGATTGTTTTTTATTACCAAATAATCAGATTTTGCACAAGTATCTTTTGAAGGTTGCTTAAATTGTAAGTTAACTTTTGTCGAAAATAAATGGTGATAAAACTTTTCCTTTACTGGTACAATTTGCTCTTCATTACATTGTTCGACATACAGGTTATACATTTTTGCAATAGAAAGATCTGAATTCAAGTATCTGCCACTGGATTATGACTTCTTGTACAATGAATTTCTTGTTTTTCAGTGTTGCCAACAAATATCGAAGGAAGAAGAATAATTTAATTTTTATTTCAAAGTTTATGTAAAAAAACATTGATAAAAGGTGGACTTATTCACAATGGCTTCTGAAATTATTATACAATATGTTCAGAAGCTATTAAAAAAAGTGCTGTATAACCATGAAAAAAATAACCAACGAGTAAATCCTTTAATAACTAAAAAGATTGATATTTATTTCGTCAAAATTTCCAAAAATCAGAAAATATCCAAAAATGGACTTAACCGCATTGGCTTCTGAGCGGCTCATATATATGCTTAACAATATTTCAATTTATACCGGTGAAAACAGTTGTCTAGCCTTTGAGACGAAGTTTTGCTGAAACATTTTGAAAACCTCTGTTACCGTTTGAAGGTTTTCTTGTGCATTTAAAGGTTTTGTGACTGAAATTAGTAGGGAGGTTGAAAAGTAATTTCCGTTTTCTTCAAGAAAACAAAATGAAGTTTTTTTTTTTTTTTTTTTTTTTTTGCATTAATGATATAGTTATCCTTGTCGTCAGCAACCTTTTGCATCTAAGGAGCAAATTTTTAATCTGGAATCAATAAAATTCAATCGGATTTGAAACAAATCATCGGGTGAATGCAATTTGGATATCAGCCAATTTTTCAAATCCTTTCTCACATAGGATCTGGAATAAAGGGAAATTAGTTGGTGAAATATTGGAGTAGTTTATTCCAAATAATTTCTCACAGAAAAAGGAAAATTCTGAAAAATGATTATGCAAGACCAGACTGGTCGAAACGAAAACTGGAAAATATTACTGCATTTCGGGAGGTTGCCTCACCTACTATACTCACCTGAGAGTGCACAATCTTATTTCAATTTATTTCGATATTCTTTTGCCAAAAAATTTGGAACGAATGGCAGACTTACAAAATACCTTTTTGAGATATTTTATTCTAAAATCTACTGGTTTTACCTTCTAAATTAAATATTTGTATAATTGATCGTACAATGATGCAAATAACGAGGGTATTGAAATCATTTGATTAAAGCAAAGACTAGTTAAAAAGTTGTTCATTTCCAAAAAAAAACACTTTCCGGTCCCCCTGGTATTTATCTCGTGGCTTTTTAACATTTCGATGAAGGTGTTGGAATGACTGTAGCGTTTAAAATGCTTAGCGTGGAATCAAGCTGACGCATTTCTTATCAGTCATGCGTTAGGAAAGATTTCGATAAAAGAGACCGTGGCAATTTTTTCTACAGCCACCGATTTTGTTGTTAACATTGCATAAAAAATAAAACAATTACTGCCTAAATTTCGGTGACAATACCAAAATCTCACTTGTTGAAACACATTTTCATGTTAATAAAGGTAATATAAAATCCAATTATGTTATAATTGCATGCATTATTTCATATAACCAATTGTGATAGTTAGAGAGCCTCAAGTTTTTTGCTGATTTTGAACTTTGATTTTTTCTTCGATTGCTGCCTTATTCAGACATATGTAGATCTGTCTTTCTAGTTTTTTTATTTATTTTTTATTTTTTTCACTTTGTTTCGTGAAATATCAATGACCATCATTACTGAAAAAGTTTACTCCTATTCTTAATTTCTTCTTTAATGGAGAGCTGAACTAATTCTAAAAAACGGATCACGTGACTCATATCCTCTCACATAAACAAACACACTATAACAAGAGCAAATCTAACCTGGCAGTGCCATAATGCTGCAATTATGATCAGCGTAGCCTTTACAATGCGGCCAGGTTAGGTATGCCCGTACTCTAGAATAGAGATATGCGTCAGGCTTATGCAACCCCTGCATTAAGGCTCAAAGTTCTTCTTAGTTGAATTAAATTTATAAAGCTGATTTGCACCTTTAAAAAAAATGACTGACTTTTAAAAGTGCCTTTTAATACTCCTTTTTGTCATTAAAAATATATACATATATTTCCGTTATTATTAATAATATTTTTTTCGAATTCATATACATATTTATTTATTTATTTATTAGTGGTACCCGCACGGCTTTGCCCGTAATAGAAAATTAAAAGGTCTTTTGGTTCGCCTGTATATTTACAAATGATGTAGGATAAATTTTCTCGCCAATTGGCTTGTGCCCATGTTACGGTTCCACGTTATGATAATTTCGTAATTTACTCGTCCATCTTATGATAATTTTGTTCCTAAAATTGGAATAGAACAAGAACCACATCGAGTTTTCAAATAATCGCTTCGAGGTGCACACCCCCATGCTACAAACTAACTTTGTGCCAAATTTCATGAAAATCGGTCGAACGGTATAGGCGCAATGCACGTCACAGAGATCCTGACAGACAGAGAGATATCTGGACAGAGAGACTTTCAGCTTTATTATTAGTAAATATTTATTGCTCGAAATTCTTATAGTCAAGCTTTATAGTCAACATTTGCATTTGTTAGGTAAAACAACCTTGAAATAAAAATATGTATTTTTTATCTCTTAAGTATAGAAATAAAGTATGTCAGACACTATTTAAATTATTCTTTTTTTTTGTATTATACTATCGTATATAGAGTTACTCAGGGTAATTAAGACGAGACTTATTGAAGTTTTTTGAGCAATCACGATTGCTTATTGTTCTCACTTGACCGTCCTTGACGTGGTTCCTTTTTCAGCTTGGACCAGGGGCCTCTGCAACACCACCGCCCACCGTCCTCTGCAGGCACGGCTGCTCCGGCCCTGAGTTATCCGCTTCTCTTGGTCGGAGTCGTCCATGTCCTACACACACGCACGCTCACACATACACTCAACTTTACACACGTAACCTACCAGGAGGAGTGATATGCTTGGAGAGGAGAGCCGTTTCTAGAAACAATAATTCCAATGAGTAGGGTCTTGTCGCAACTCGTGATTCAGAAAAACCTAATTTGAATTCAAAGTTTCAGAATTCAAATTAGACTTAGAGTTGGTTGGGGGAAGTGGGAGGCACAAGTCTTTATTTTTTTTCTTAATAAAAATTTCTTTTTACAGACAACTCTAAATTGTAATGAAAAAATTAATTGGAATCGCCGCAAGCGTGTTGTTTTTTAGTTTTTCCAATGTTATTTCAGCAAATCAGTATGAAATGAAAGTGAATAAACACAACTTTTCGTCACATTTTAACGGTAAAAGAAATAAAGGATATTTTTTTGCATTCTTTCTTTCCAAGAATTTTGTTTCCGCTGAAAATATAATTTCAGTTGTCTTAGGTATGCCCTCTTCAGTTTAACAACAATTTAATAAATAACCAAATAGGCAAGTACATTTTTCTTCTAGTCTAGTATTTTTATACAACATATTTTCCAGTGTTTTTTTCTTTTACATTAATTCTGACTTTGAATAATTTAACACAATTTCGTCAGTCAACTTGTTCCAGAACACTAAACAGACATTATTTTTACAGCAACTTTTAAAGCAACTCTTCCCAATCACTAGCTGTATCTATTGCTAAGAGCACTTCATGCTGTTAAAACGAAGTTTTGTCACGTGATCCTTAAAACCAATAGGGAACACTCCAAAAAAATCTATGGACTGCCGATTGACAGCAGGACCACATACATGAGCAAATACTGATGGCGTCATCTGCAATTTGAAGGACTCACTGGCTGAGAAGTTTGAGTGATAGCTTAAAACAATTGAGATGGTTAATCTTCCACCTTCATTCCACATTTACTTATATTACTTTGTGCTCAAAATAAGTTTACTTCGCTTGTTTTATTGTTCATTCACAGTGGTGTTAGATTAGCACCTTATGAAATTTACAGCAAAAACTACTGGCAGTATCGTTACCAGAAACGTTTACTCTAAAACATCATTTCAATTTCTTTTTAAAGTAAACATAACCACTTGTAACTTATCAATAAAATTCTGGGTTAGTTAAAATTGAAGTTTTGATCCAAAAATGTATGCCTTGTTTAAAAGATTTTTTGTCGGATCAAAAGCCCGAAACCTTGATTGAAAATCCAGAGAATATACAATCGGATGTATAGCCAGATATCAGAGGGATGAACATTAGTCAAAAACGTTTCCCATACGTGATTAGATTTAATTAGCAATTGCTAATTTTATTTCTAGCATTTCATTGTAAATAACTGTTATATTATTTTAGACTTCAGTCGACTTTCACGTAAATCAAACATTGACAGTTTTTTCTAGTTTTCAATTTGCATTGCGTTAATGCTTAGATTGCGAGAAAAAAGTAGGTAAAAAATTAACTTCATCTCTTAGTTTTTAAGTAACAACTTTTGTTTCTTTGAGTGAACTAACAGTTGAAAGATTGAAAGTTGAGTGTAACTACAACTAATTAACATGATTAAAAAAAATAAATTTAAAGTCAATATCATTTTAAATTATCACTTGTTAATGAAAAACAAGTCACATAAATAAATACTATTATTAACGATGCAAAAAAGGAGAAATATTTGAAATTTTTTTTCAACAGTAGTAAGAACCACTAAATATTAAACAATTTTCATCTTTAAGATATGGGTGATTTTCCATAAACCTGACATTTTCCAATCACATTTCTTTTAAATAAAAATGCAGAAAAAAATCTGAAAAAAAAACTTACTCTTTGTTAGGAACTTATTAAGGGAAAAATATAGGGAACTTACTTTAACTATGTTAAACCCTCAAAAGAGAGGGTCAAATTTTCATACAGCAAGAGATTGACAAGCAGCAAATGAATTTCTTCATGTTATCTAAAATGTAACTATAGTAATAAATAAATAACTGAAGCCTAAATCAAAAATTATGTTTATTAAATGACAAAACAAATATTATGTAAACCGTCAATTAACGGACGCCCCCAATTTCTTCGAATACAAGTTCCAAGTATGTTTTTCCATATTATTCACTCTGAATAGCTTACACTCCGAATAACAGACATTCATTTCAACGGAAAAACAATCGATTGCTACTAACTCTACGACTTGCTGAAACTTTCTTTAAGTTAGCCACACACAGTATGACAAAATTTACAAAAAGAAAAGTTACCTTCTTATTACCTGCGAATTGTTTTATTGTTCAGAAAATAGAAAGATTAAACAAAAAGGGAATCAGCAATAATAATAACATATTTTTTACTTTTAATTTAAAGCAACTTCGAAATTTACAGCAACTTCACTAACCTGTTCGAGCAACATTTAGATAAACAAATGTCTTAACTATTAATCTCTTTTGGAACGATTCGTCTAAAAAACAACAAAAAAAATATTTAAAAAATAAAAATTTTTCACTAATACATATTTTATTTATCGTTTGCCAAATTTAACTTTCTTTTTTTCAATCAATCTTATTTTCCCACTAATGTACTGGAAATAATTCCTTCTATTCTACGGGATGCATTATCAGTGCTTGAGAAATAATGCTAGGAGAGACATTTTTTAAGGACTGGAGTATGACC